>NC_137142.1:20994802-21164802 GCF_949319135.1 Squalius cephalus
GAGACTGACATTAATAAACAGGAGAGTCTATGCACTGACTTCTGTAAATAAGCCTGTGAATCTCTCTCACACCCTCTTTACCTCTCTATCTATATAGCATGAGTGCCGTCTCTCGTAAACGGTTTCCTTTTTCCCTCTTCTTCTTCCTCTGTCCCTTTCCTCCTTGTCACATCAGTTCAGTCCGATTACTCACATAAGATGACCCCCCCTCAATCCTACCCAGCCTCACTGCCTTTAATTTTGAAGTGCATGCTGGGAGTTAGCCGTATTGCCCTGCCCGCAGGCTTAGTCACAGTCATCCGTCGGGGACCCACAACAACACTTCTACAAATGTGACCTTTCCAAAAGACATCGCTGGCAGTGCTCCACTTGGACAGATGCCTGCTCACGCCTATCACGAGGACCCATAACTGTTGGCACACGCACTTTCGTTTGTTTACTTCCATAATGCCATTCTCATATAATTGGAATACAGCCACAAATTTAAGTATATTAAACTCCCACTTTGTCCAAGTAGCGCCTCGCACTTCTTTGTAACTGTCAGTGGCCTTTCCGTCCCGTTTACGGGCGCGATATCTACACGCTCGCAACCACCACGGCATTGTACCACAGGAATAAACCTGCGCTCTCTGCAGTGTTTACAATGCAGATATTATGCTGCGTCTGGAAAAATGACACATAACTGATTGGCTGATGATGAAAATGTGTCCTGCTCTTGCTGGTGTTGGTGATTAGTGGAATTGTCAGCCCTGCTAATAGTCACTATTAATAACCCAGGCCGGCTACCATTAGGGTAATTGGGTGATAATGATGATGGCAGTAGCAGTGACGCGTGGTACAGGGAGGAAGAGAGCATTTTGACATGTAAGGTGAGTCGACTGAAGAGGTTTGAGCTTGAGATTTCAGCTCCTGAGATAATGGGCCACGAATGAATGAAGGAGCTTTTAGAATCAGAGTCAAATACATAGGAAGGTTTTTTATTTTTATTTTTTTTCAAGCACTACTTGACATAGCTATTCATTATTGTCACTGGTAGAAGAATAGACCACCGTACAAAGTTATGTTTTCATAACTAGTACAAAAAAGGTTGGGGTGAGTCATACTGCCCAAAATAATGAGTCTCAGATTTTAAGAGATACCTGGAGCTAATCAAGGAAAGGAACATTGAAAACTATGCATGATATTCAAAGGTGAAGGATGCAAATGCAAGCTGTACTGACCTGGGTACAGTTCTGGGCCTTTGGCTCCAAGTCCTCCACCTTGGTGATCTGTTTTAGGAAATCTGATTCTTGCATCCCTGGTTTGGCTCCTCTCCTCTTGAACAGGGCACGTGGGTTTGACAGGATCACCTGCAGGTTCACTGCAAAGCCTGCCGTTAACAAAGTAAAAATTGCAAGCAAATTATAAATCAAACAATTCAATTAAAATGTATTTTATTTATCCTCTCTGCTGCTTTTGACGTAACAGCTCGTGATAGTCATTACTGAGAAGGGTTTGGAACTTTCAGAGTGATTAGTCGCACACGGCTCGGGTGATTGGCTTAAACCTGGCTGTAGAACTGAGTGCCCTTAAGCAGTGTTGGCAAATTGCATAACATCGAGCAACTGCCATTGGGATGAATGGGAATACTATCGGATAACTTTCTCTAGGTATTATGTGCCTCGTTTGCAAGTGAGAAAGTCTGGGTTTGATGCTCATTGAAGCTCATCAAAAAGCTTAGTGGAAAAGGCCTGAAATTGTTAATTGAAATTTTATGTCAAATAAATTGTCCAAATAATCTCGTTATATATTCAAACACACTCTCTCATTCACTGTGTATTAACTATATACACAAATGCACAGCTCTTCAGCTCTCTCTTGACCTTATGCATTTCTCATGGAAGCGTCCCACTGTCGCATGTGGGTCAGGATAAGTTTTTCACCCGCTTGTTTCCATTTCTCTCTATGACACCGTCTCAGCCCCAAAACAGAAGGACTTTTCAAATGTTACTATAGGGAATATCACCCTCTGTTGTGGGCTTTTTATCCTGCATGGACACAGGCTGTTTTCTAGGACGCCTGCATTCCAGCTAAAACCACCTGGGTTTCCCCCAAATCCGCAGAGGCGAGCTCATCTAAGCCTTGACTAACTGTGTCCTTGTGTAGTTACAAGGTTTCTCTCCCTCACATCGACATGCATAATGTCAAGGTTTATTAATAGTTGAAGGCCAGCCAACTCCTTTCTTTTGATCTTTTTTTTTTCTTTTCTTTTTTTAATGACTATATTGCCTTTTGATGTCCCTATACAAGTATTGGGGGAATGATGTAAGAACCTACGTTCAGAGATCTAGGGACGCGGCTTTGATTGAGCTGAAGAGCCGGACACGTTTCTGCTGTTGCACCAACAGCACTTCAGGGTCCATCTAGATGTGATGCACAAACCGTAAGCCCATCCTAAACATTCAAATCCTGATTTTTGAACCAACTCCAAGACTTCATGACCGGCCGTTTACAAGGTCTTTAATTAGGGTGGCCTTCAAATTTGTACTGTTGAAAAGCTGAAAAGTGATTGATGTTTAAAACTTATTTTGCCTAACAGGACTGTCAAGCAATTTAATTTCCAGGGAAATGGGATGCATAAATCATGAAATCATTAGTACTTAAATATGTAAATCATATTCAGAAACGGTCTACAATTAATAAGGGACAATAAGTAAATATTAATAGAGCAATCTGTAAAATGCACATTGGAAAGAGCACCTTTTAGATTAGTTTTATGTTGTCACTAACAACTGTGTTATTTACATAACATTATCATATTTTTCAAAAGGATTAAATTCTGTAAAGGTACAACATGAACTCACTGATGTAATTCAATCAGTCTGCTGTTTTTTAACAACCATTATTCCTTGTTTATACATCCACTAATGCTCAAATGTTTGGGGTCTGTTAGATTTTGTTATTTTTTGGAAAGAAAAAAAATATTCAGAAATGACATTAAATTGATCAAAAGTGATAAAAGAATGTAAAATGTTACAAAAGAGTTGTATTTCACATAAATTATATTCTTTTGAACTTCCCATTAATAAAAGAATCCTGAAATGTCATGGTTTCCACAAAAATATTAAGCACTAATGATAATAATAATAAATGTTTCTTGAGTACAAAATCAGAATATTAGAATGATTTCTGAAAAATCATGTGACACTGAAGTCTGGAGTAATGATGCTGAAAATTCAGCTTTGTCATCACAGAAATGAATTACATTTTAAAATATAATCAAATATAAAACGATTATTTGAAATTATGGTAATATATATCAAATTTTTGATCAAATAAATGCAGCCTTGGTGAGCATAAGAGACTTCTTTCAAAAACATTTCAACATTCATGAATGGTTGTGTATTGTAGATGCTTCAACTAAAGTTAATGGTGTAATTCTTAAATATTTAGTAGTGTGTAAATTGTATTGTGTCCACCACAATTAAGCTGTCTTAATCAGTTTATGATATTTATTACAATTATTATAAAACATTTGTAAAATAAAATTCTGCAAATTATACTCATGACACAGACTGTGTAAAGGCTAGTGTGACTCATGGTGTAATCACTGTGTACACTACAGACGCAGCTTTTTGTCATGCATAATCATTTCAGGCCTTCTCCGCCTAATGTGCAAAACGTTGCTATTGTGTGTTAAAAAGGTTTCCATGTTAAGACAAGCACTTGAGCTCCTCTTTAGGTGAGAGCAGTGCTTGAAAGCAATGAGAGAGGCGGTTCAGGACCTTTTCTCTGCTATTGTGTTGTATTGTGCTCTCAGAAGAAGCCATACAGCAGGAATACTAAATTACCTTATTGTTCTCAGCTTTTGTTCACGGAGGAGTGTAGTAGAGCCGGCAGATTTATGAACCTTAAACAGCTCATTTTCAACATGCGTTTAGTCTATGCCAGCGATGTGAGGAAGCGTATGCATTATGTGAAGTGTTTGTTAAGGGAGATGTGCTCATTGTCAGGTAGGGCCTGACAATGAATACATTACCTCTGATGACAACGATAATGATATTATGGGTGAGTGAACACGTGAGAAAAATATGAGTTTTGGAAGAAGAGCAATAGTGGTAGTAACAGAGATCACATGAGAAAGAGATGATACCATCTCTTGTTATTAGAGTTTCATGAACAGCATAATATCCAGCGGCAGCGCTGGAGTCTGGGGAATTAGGGATTGCTTCAACTATACGCACTGCTATCTCTGACGTTGTATTCATTCCTTCGAGCGCCATATGAGCCCTGCCTCTCTCCATTAGGATGTTTCCAACCTGTCAGCATCTTCTCACCTCATCCTCTTTAATGCACTGCCTGAGAGCTCACATTTGCTAAAAATGCAGAGAAATTGCTGAATTTAGCCTCAGTAAAGGGGCTTTTTGCCAATTATAGGGAGTAAATGGTTGCTTCGTCTGCCTAAAAATCTAGGGTATCTGTTATATTTGCCTGTCAGTAATGCTTTGTAATAGTGTAATATTTTTTTTTTTACTGTTGTAATACGTTCTTTATCATTGTAAACTATTAGTATACCATTTGAAAGCTGATTTTCCCAGAAAGTGTAAACACGGATGCTTTTAACATTGTTCTGTTTGTGTATCCTGACCAGCTTGACATGTCAACTTCCAATTTACATGTCACTTAGCAGACGCTTTTATCCAAAGCTACTTACAAATGAGGAACATCACGAGCAGTTTATCAGAAGAGCCAACAATATTTGCAGTACACTGTGCCAAGTGCCTTTGTTTATGGTTGTGTTTAAGTTAAGTGCTTGTGGAAAAAGTGTGTCTTCAGCTCTTTCTTGAAGGTTCTGATGGTCTCAGCAGACGGGGCGGAGGTTGGCGTTCATAAGCCTGTTTATTTATTATTATTGCTATTCCATTTGGAAACACTAGTGCTGTAAACATTTTCTGTTAATTAAATTTTTGTTTGTTTTTTTGTTTTGACAACCCCTTAATCTATTAGTATGAACTTTGAGCCTCTGTTCTCTGCAAGTACAGTTCAGTATTTTTTTGTATTATCTGTATACTATTATATTATTTGAAATGTGTATGTATACATCTTACTAATTTTATCTCTGTCAGTCGCCAAGACAACATTTCTAATTTTCATGTATTATTTTTTTTCATGAAAATATTTTTTTTAGGGCTGTGCAATGATTAATCACGATTAATTGCATCCAAAATAAAAGTTTGTGTTTACATAATATATGTGTACTGCGTATAATGATTTTGTATATATAGATACACACACATGCATGTATATATTTATATTTAAGAAATATTTGCATGTGTATACTGTGTATATGTATATGTAATTTATATTATATACTATATATAAATATTTTATGTATAAATAACACATTTTTCTTAAATATATACAGGTACATGCATGTGTGTTTATTTATGTATACAAAATAATTATACACAGTAAACACACATATTATGTAAACACAAATGTTTATTTTGGATGCGATTAATCGCAATTAATCATTGCACAGCCCTAATTTTTATAATAATTTTGCTTTTTGTTAATAATAACAACCCTGATACAGTTCATTAACTTAGTGCCTTCCCTATTTACAAAGATGAACTATAGCAAGATTCACTAGTGTAAGCCCGTCTCATGATCACAAACTCGCCAGCTTCGGTCACTAAAAAGAGGTAATTGTCTAAATACCTGAGATGGTCGCATTCACGCTTACACAATCTAACATACCTTGGTATAGCCCCCATTGTTTAGCATACACTTGAATTTAAAATAACGTTTACTTCAGTAGAGGTATGGCCACTTCTACAGATATAAGTCGACCAATGTTACTTCTCTTATAATAGCTTTGGATTGGCCATGCCATGGTTTCCCACGTACACTTATCTAAAGTAACATTAAATGAAAACAGAGGTAAGACACACCCAAATTTAGGTTGGTCAAGCAGCATTTTTGCTGTCCTAAACGGAAATTCATTTCTTGTCTTTGCGAACCAAGTACACTTGAATTAGTGCCAAATATTAGTCATCACTAATCTGACGCAGACTTGCGGTAATATACGAATCCGTTTAATCTACTTGGAAAAACAATATCAGAGTCAGTCAGAATAAAATCAAATGTAACAATTTATTATGTATCATGCAAATTTCATAATCAGTTCAAAGATAATAAATACAAAACATCAAATGCTCTGGAATAAAGAGAAAAGATGCTAATAATACATGATACTGAGTGTCTTGCCCACACTCCGCATCACAGGCTAATCTGAGCTACAAATAGCCTTGAGCCTCTTGTTGCATTATTTTATATAGACAGAAACTTCTTTCATATGGAAACATTTGCTAACAATGGGAATTTGCATTCAGAGTTTACACCTTTTGGGCAGGATGCCATTTGTCTGGAAGACACACCCTCCTCTGTGTGCAAGTTATCTCTAAACTCTTAAGAACTTTTTCCCTTTTGGTTTACTTCTTTGGGAATGAGGCATTTGTACCAGTCACACTGAGACATTTCACATGATACCAAACATGTATAATACTGTATGATCATTATTCACATTAAACCATATAGATTTTTGGGTGAATTTCGGTGATCTCAGCATATGAGAGAGAAGGAATGGGGGAAGAGGGAAAGAGATGTAAATTAGGATGATTCTGAGGTGAGACTTGCATCTCAAATGGTGATGCTAACTTCACAAGAGAGTTTAAATGTGTATTTCCTTTGTTTTCTCAAAGAGTTGCCCTCTCTTCCAGTTCTTCCAGTTTTTTCCAGTCTTATAGTATAATATAGGAGAAAAGCCTCTTCAGAAAACTCTCTGGTGTTTCACGGCTTTTTTCTTCAGCTTAGAGCATTCTTCTTGCATGGTCTCTCTATATAGAAGTCGTTTTGCTGCCTGCTTTGGGCCAATTTTATATGCCTGTTTGAAATGACTTCAGTGAGGGGCAGTCTGGAAAGTATCAACACGACCAAACTGCAAAGAAGTCCCATCTGTTTATCTGAGCAGCCAAGCTGCTCCTCATACAGCTGATGTTATGATCAGCAGCAGCACATGGTATTACGTGGGCAGAATATCCTTTAGAACTCAGAGAAGATAGACAGAGATATGGAAGTTCAATATCTTAATCACATTAAATAAAATTGAGAGACCTTGTGGTGAAACTTGAAGACATAATGCTCCAGGTAATGTGGTTCTGCTTCTCCAATACTTTTAAGACATTTACAGTAATGGTTCTGAACTTTAAAAATGACTTTTATCAAGGCGGTTGATGGATGGTTAATTGGTCACAGTAGCTCACATGCACTGCCACGAGTCATGGGTTTCATAACCGACATACTGATAAAAATGTATACTCTGAATGCTCTGTAAATCACTTTGGATAAAAGCATCTGTCTAATGAATAAATGTAACTTAAATGGAAGTTTTCAGATGTGCAGGATGGAAAAACGAAATCTGGTAATTGCGTTTGGCTTGAAGTTTACGTGATTTGCACAAATTAGTTCTGAAATTCAAAACCAGCTGGATGACAGAATGTGCCAGTCACCAGAAACCTGTTAATTAACCAGAGGAATCTATTGTGAAAAATCGTTCTCTGTCACACAAGCCAGATAATGTTAAAGGCCTATAAACATTTGAAATCCAGAAATAGATGCAATAGAGGCATTTCTGAGAGCTGGTCAAATGGTTTAAAAAAAAGAAAAAAAAAAAAAGTTTTTTTTCAAATGGCTGCTTATTCTATAATACTAAACCATCTATAAAAGTTTGAGGAGAATATGGCACTGACTCCACTGATGGATTTTTCAGGTCTATGGCATAATTTTATTTATTTTTTTTATTTTCAGGATGCCCATATTAACGTCAGACCATTAATACTGCATGCCTCAGTGAGGTTTCAACCATTGAAGATATTTAAGGCCCATGTGCGGAAAATATGGTAAAAAAGCATTATCAAGTGATTTATCAACACAATCAATCTAGATTTTTGAATAAAAATAATGAATTGAAGGTTTAGATTGTTCCGTGTGAATTAATTAGCATTTGGATTTCCTTACGTAAATTCAATTTTCTGATAATAAATTTTTAATCGTTTTCAGTTGCACACTCCAATAACCATTCTAGAATGTTCTGCCATTATTAAAGGGAAATACAAAATGCAGTAAGACAGAAATCAGTTTTCTGTTATTTTGTTCTGTTACACAGCAGAAACAGTGTCATCTTGAATGCTTACTCTTGCATTTATGATTAAGCCTTGTGAATACGCTGCTTCTGCACGTGGTGTAAAACAGGCATAATGGTCATTTCAAATATATGTGACATTTTTTCCTGGTTTGATAACACTGTTGCAGTTATCATTCAGTTTTGTCGAAATAATAATCAGTAAAAATCGCTAGCGGCGTTTTGATAACTTACTATGGGGGGAAAATTACTCCTGTGTAGGTCGATCTTAGTGACGTCTTACCAGCCATGTCAATTGCAAACGGCCTGTCAGCTTTCCAGCCTGTGTACCAGCCGACCACTTTCCCCTTTTTCACCAGGGGACGCTCGTACCTCCGGCCTCCAACAAGTCCCACTGGCCACACTGACACTCTCCGGGTTGACCGCATCTGTAGAAGAAGGGAAACATGATAATATTGCAAACACAATGCACTAAAATTTTAATTAAAAGCTTTTTAATTAAAAGGAAATAATTAATTAAATGCTTCAATGATTTGAAGGAGTCCTATTAAGCTTTTTCACTTTTTCAACTTTAGTTAGTGTGTAATGTTACTGTTAGAGCATAAAAAAGATCTGCACGGTTACAAAGCTCAAAGTCCACTCCAATGGGAGGTATTTTATTTAACAGAATCCACTTTTCAAGAACTACAACAAACAACTTGTTTGTACAACGCAATTTTTCCAGATCCTGTGAAGTCATAATGTTACTCATTTAAATAATCCCTGCCCACGGAATACGAGAAAAAGGGGTCGAGGCCTGGTTGAGCTGCATTAGAGAAGACAGTGTTGTCGCTATGTCAAAGAGACGCCTTTTTTTTCCCAAAACTCATTTGTTTGACCTTCCTAAGGCTGATGTACTTAGAGTGGTTAAAAAGTATTTTCAACACTGTTCCTGAACATTAAAACCCCAACGTTTATCTGTGTGCTATACATTTTATGGACAACAGCTTCCAGAACCACAATGCAGGCTACGCACAAAAGCTTCTCCTGAAATGATGGATTGTCGGGACAATCTGTTGTTTGTGGAACACAACTTGTAAGTATGTCTTATTATTTCTAGTTGTGTTTTCTATTACCAGTTCCAAAATATAAGTTTTATGTTGTTGCTATGTTGTAAACAAAGGGCAAAGATGTTTGCCTCCACTCGCCTGCTAGCCAACATTAGTGTTAGTGTTTACTGTAGCGTTTGTAAGCTCTCGCTTTTGTAAGGCTGTTCACCACCCCTTAGGAAAATTAACCTTGGCTCTGTGATCGATCACTGTTTCTATAACCATAATATTTCGACAAGTATCATGATTAAATGGTGTATAACTTCATATCTAAAATCTATTACAAAATGTACAATTACTATTACAAAAAACCATACCACTCCATTGAAATCTGTGCTTGCAAAATCTGTGCATGAAATCAGTTCTGCACGATCCTCTTTTTTGTTATCATTCTTAAGTCTGAATCAGGCTTGAATTGGTTTGAAATTGACACCATCCTTAATATTTACATCTGAGTAGAGCTTGCGGTTATGGTAAGGAGAGTGGCATTTCCTGAACATGCGTTAAGCAGTGCCAATCACGACACACTGGGCCAGCTAACCAATCACAGCACATTTCATATTTCGAAACAGGAAATAAAGGCACGTTCGGGCCAGACTGGGGAGAGAGGTGCTGTAATAATGAAAAATATGTGATTTTTTAACAATCAAGCATAAAAGCATATTCTAGTACACCCCAAAAACAAAATCAAGACTTCGTAAAAGAGCATAGTAGGACCCCTTTAAGGAAATAAATAAAAAAAGAAGTTCTAGGTCTAATTGTAGTTGTGAAGTAATCAATTTAAACTTTACCAGTAATATTTTATTTTAAAAAAAAATGCACGCATTAACTATTTGTATGTCTAATATGTCGAAAATGCAAGACATTTCTTGAATCATGTAAATGATAGCATATTTTCAGTTCAAAACGACAAAATAGTTTACATCACTGGATATTGCTGCCGGTCGTTTAACATTTCTATCAAAAAAAATAAATGTTTAGCTACTTACATCCTACAAGGCACTCTTCCTAAAGTGTTACAGTGGAATTCACACTCATCTTCGGTGAATAGTAAAGCCCGCTTTCAGCCTAAAATTTTTACTTTTAAAATGTACAATTTGCCATTTCTAATTACTAGGGGGGGATGGGGGGATGTCTATGGCTCAATGACTATGGTGGTTACAGCTCTGCTTTATAACCATACGAGTACTTAGACCATTTTTATTTTTAAAGGAGCAAGTAAAATACTGCCACGAACAGCATGGCTTATTATAAAATCCTGGCTCATTTTCAGCATAAATAAGTCCGTCCACCTGCAGTTTGCTGGAGACAGCACACACTGCTCTTCAGTTTCATAAACACGATCACATCTGATTGAACCACCCGGCAACACTAAAACTGTCATTTCCAACAAGATACCATCTTCCTTGTGAAATTTTAAACATCCTACAGCTGAAAGAATCTCCTTTTTTCTTCATTCCTTCATATATCATAATAAAAAAAATATACTATTTGCCACTGGGGGAATGAGCGTTGCTGCAATTTCTCAAACAAATGGTCAGAGTAGTCTTTGAATATTTAATGGTTGTGCTATTTATGTGAGTGCTGTACGCAGTCGGGTGACGTGTCTGTGGCTGGCGGCCCTAAGCAATGGACAAGCTTTGAAGCCCAAACTGCTGCCCCTTTAGCTGTGTTTCTAATGCCCGTCTTCCTCCCTCTCTTCAAAGGCTTCGTCTCCATAATGGTTGCTCTTAAAGTGTAACACAACTCAAAGGCAAAATCAAAGAATTCTCTATAGCAAAGAGGATGTCATCTGCAGGTGCCAAGCATCCTTTCGTGTTGAAGATGACAACAAGGGCAACAGGCACAGCCATCAAATGCAATGTCACATACACTGTTCTTTGAGTTGAGCTCTCAAGCTACTGGCGGCTATATGGAAAGACATCTGTATTTGGCAGTTTTTGTGACCCATGTGTTTTCCTGCAGGGACAGGGAATAAGAAATGCTGGCCCCATTTTGACAACACAGTGCAGAGAAATAAATGTGTAGTAGACGAGTGTGTTCAATATCTTTAGGGAGGCAAAATCACCTTCGATAACAAAACTCTACATGCTCCCTGACAGTTCCAGAGAGGATTCGAACAATGCAAAAAAAAACAATACGAAATCGGATCTAATAAGGAACTGTGTTTCTAGGGAAAGACAGGTTACAACTGAGAACAATAAATCTAATGCAGAATTTGTCGTGGCACTGAAGCCACAAGGCAGAGTAGCAGCATACACAGTATACTGAGACTTCGTGGACATGCTTTTCAGTAACAACGTCTGAAATCTTTGAAACAAGAGCAGCAGCTCTGCATATGATTCATTTTCATAAATCTTATGTAAAAGTGCATTTTGTATTAATTTTTGTTTTACTGCACTGACTTTAAACTCCAAACAAGTGAAAAACTGCCTGTGCAGTAAACAAAAGTGTGGCTTTTCGGGTACATGCATCTTGTTTGTACATATTTAAATTTTTTTACGAAAATGACTTTTAATGAGAGTATTGAGGTGATAAAGCTTTTTTATCCTAACCGACCACAACAAGCGACGCTACATTTTGTTGGTTGTTTTTCAGAAGTGCTGCACACACTGAAATCTCATTAGACTTAAAATGATAGTCCACGCAAAAATGAAATTTCTATCATCATTTACGCACTCTAATGTTGTTCAAAACCTGTATGACTTTCTTTTTTCTGTGGAACATTAAAGGGATAGTTCACTCAAAAATGAAAACTCTGTCAACATTTACTTACCCTCAAGTTGTTCCAAACCTGTATGATATTTGAAAGAATATGCCAAACAGTTGCTGGTCCCAACTGTATAGTAGGAAAAAAATACTATCGAAATCAATGGGGACCAGAACCCAACAGAACAAAGAAACTCATACAGGTTTAAAACAATATGAGGGTGAGTAAATAATGACAGAATTTTCATTTTTGGGTAAACTATCCCTTTTAATTTGAAGAATGTTTGTAACCAAACAGTTTTGGTTCCCATTGACTTCCTCAAAAAAATATAAAGGAGGTCAATGTGATCCAAAACTGTTTGGTTACATTCTTCTACACACATTCTTCAAAATATCTTCTTTTGTGTTCCACAGAAGAAAGAAAGTCCTACAGATTTGAAACAACATGAGGGTGATTAAACGATGACATCATTTTCACTTTTGGGTGGACTATCCTTCTAAGTACCAGTCTTCATGAATATTAAACATGAATGAGGAGAGACTGGTTGTGGATATCATGACTCTCACATTTCAAAAGGAAAAGCATGCAGTCTGGTCTGGTAAAGCGTTATACATTACACATGAAAATGCAAGCTATTTGTTCTTATTTTTAACGCTCTTCAGTTCCAGCACGTTGTGAGTGTGAGAGCCACACAAACAGAGAGAACTGTTCTGATTGGCTGGTTCGTGATCGATTATATATCACGCTCCATTTTTTGTTTTGGACAAATTGGTTTTCATCTAATCGCATTATTATTCTAACCAAAAATAATAATAATGTAATAATGAAAAAATAAAAAATAATTTGCATGTTTGATGATGAATCTATTTTAAAGGGATAGTTCGGCCAAAAATGATATTTAACCCATGATTTACTCACCCTCAAGCCGTTCGAGATGCATATGTCAATCTTTTTTCAGACAAACACATTTTCAGTTATTTTAGAAAATGTCTTAGATCTTTCAGTGGTTATTAATGTGAAGCTATGGGGTCCACCTCCTTCAAGTCCCAAAATGTGCATGCATCCTTCACAAAAGTAATCCATCCGGCTCCAGGGGGATAAACGAAGGCCTTCTGAGGGTAATCCGTGCGGTTTTGTCATAAAAATATACATATTTAAAACTTTATAAATGAAAATATCTTGCTTCCGGCAACGGTCGACGCGCGTTCACGGCAGATGGATGCCGGCGTATGACGTAGCGTTTGATTTAGTTATACTTCGTTCTACGTCACGACGCTTCCTACGCTACGTCCTACGTCATACACCGGCATCCATCTCCCGTGAACGCGCGTCGACCGTTGCCGGAAGCAAGATATTTTCATTTATAAAGTTTTAAATATGTATATTTTTACGACAAAACCGCACGGATTACCCTCAGAAGGCCTTCGTTTATCCCCCTGGAGCCGGATGGATTACTTTTGTGAAGGATGCATGCACATTTTGGGACTTGAAGGAGTTGGACCCCATAACTTCACATTATAACCACTGAAAGATCTAAGACATTTTCTAAAATAACTGAAAATGTGTTCGTCTGAAAAATGATTGACATATGCATCTCGAACGGCTTGAGGGTGAGTAAATCATGTGTTAAATATAATTTTTGGCCGAACTATCCCTTTAACACAAAATGATCTTCCACACTCCACTCAAGCAGCTGAACACAATTTTTTTCCACAAGCACTTGATCAATGACCATTAGCGCACTGTACTATTGTCCCTACTAAACCTTTATTTTAAACAACTCAATTGTTTCACTGTTTCTCGTGTCACATCTCTGTAGCTTGTACTTTTCTAGCCAATTTTGAGACTTTGCATTGCAGCTCTTTTATATTACTGTCGCCTTAGGATGAATCACTCGAGCTGTAGCATTTCTCGTTGGGGAAAACAGTATGTGCTAAATGAATACATTTCCTTGGTGTCGTTAATATTTGTCATTATGAAGCACTAGCTGTTGAAAGTGGCCAAATGACTCTCATTGTTGTGCTCTGTAATGTGTTTGTGTTGAGCAGAGCAGGGGTCATCAGCATACTGACACTGCGCTCTACCCCTCAGGGGCCGTTCCATGTGTTCATCCACATGTCCAGCTGTGTTCTGGAGAAATGGAGAGAGAGAGAAAGAGGCAGAGGGAGGCAGGGATGCACAAAGCAAGCATTGAAGAAATAAGGAGGGCAGCAAGGCCTGTGGCAGAGGAAAAGAGAACGGCTAAAAGAGGAGGAAAAAGCAGAGGTAAAAGACTGGTGGAATAATTGATGATAAATGAGACGATGAGCTATAAGTGCTGGGTTTGGACAACAGCCGAGAGAGAAGAATATTTTGTGTTACTGTAGATAGAACTGAGTGTAATGCAGTGGAGGAAACCTCTTCCCTCTTTGCCCTTTTTATATATCCCAGACAAATAAATGAAATGGATAATCATCAGAAATCGATTAAAGCAACACACTCACATGGTAATTTGTATCTGTTTTAGGTTTTGGTGAATTGGTGGCTAAGTTGTTTGAATTTTCTTATTCGTACATTTTCATAAAATCTTCTTATGTCCCACTGACGGTTAGGTTAAAGTGTGGACCTTCATGATTTTGTCTGAAAATTGCACGTTTCCTTACGAATTCATATGAACTCGTCACCTCTTAAAATATTTATTTTCTCAAGAGATTGGTATGATAAAATGGATGGTTCTGCCAAAAATTTGTATTTGTCATTACTGTCATTATTTACTCACCTCATGTGGAGGCTATGTTGGTCAAACTCTAAAAAGACCAAAAACAAAACCCAGCATAAAATAACATTAAATGTGATCTATATGACTTGTGCACTGATATACACAATATCTTTAGTTTAAAGTTTGGTCTGTTCCTCATACATACGACTTTATAGTGTTCTTTTGTACTTTTTTTGAGCTTGGCATCAATGTTACTTAATTGCAAAAGAGCTGTGTAAAGATTATTTTAAATTTCTCCCTTTTCCACTGAAAAATATGGGTTTGGAACGACAAGATGGTGAGTAAATAATGACAGAAAATTCATTTTTGAGAGAACTTCTTTAACCCTATACTGCTTATACTTCAATATTAATTGGCTGAAATTCCAAGGGTGTGTCTTTATTGTCTATATTATATTATATTATATATATCTATATTATTGTCTATATTAATTGAATTCATTAAACTGACTTTATAAAAAACTTATCTGAAGAAATATGTGCACATTTACAAAAAAAAAATGTGTGTGAGAGATGTAGAAAAACTCAACCTGTATAAGACAGAGGCTCAAATGAAGAGTATCTCCTCTCATCACTTCGTCATGTTATCTGTTTCGTCCATCGTCCACAGACAACCGGCTAAACAGACAAATCCTCATTTCCTAGCTGTCAGGACGCTTTGTCATTTCTCTGTGACTTCCACTCAAACTGGGTTAATTCACTCTGCTTGGCTACACAGTACTGGGTCGCCTTCATTTATGTGAGTCAACCACTGCACATTCAAAGACTCATAAGAAATAGATAACAATGGCATGATAAAACACACCACATGAACCTCCATGGGGACAGATGTTACAGCGAGATCTCCAGAGACATTATTTATTAACGGCCAACTTTAAAAAAATAAGTCTATTTCTCTCTAAACTATACATTTTAGTGTAATGCAACAACCTTGTGGAGTGCAAAAACACATTGTACAGTGACAATAAAGAGCTTAAATTGACTCGACCATAGCACCAATTTGTTTTAACTGCTTTTTTTTTTATTTTTTTTTTTACAGTGCAAGTTCTCAAGGCAAATACTGTAGGACCTCTGAGTTGTGCATACAGTTTACCTGTAGCATGTAACGCCACTGGTCTTATAGATGCTATAGTTGTCATTTGATGGGAGAAATAAGATGGGTATATATGAATTTGCTTTTTCATGGAAAAAAAACCTAACTCATCCTGCACCATTTGAGTTATTGTACAGACAGACATGACCCTTTACAATGGCTCCTCACATCAGGATGAGAATATCTTACTCAGGGTGGTAGCAACTGCCTTGCAAACCCCTAGTTCCAGCCCTATCTCGACACAGAATGGCATGTATTCATGACTTTGACCAGTGTGGGCCAGCAGAGGTTTCTTTAGAGCCCCAGACATATATCGGTCTATATGATGTGGCACGGTTTGCAATTTAACACTTCTATTGTGATCGCTTATCTCATCAAATAGACTAGTTCTTACTTTCCAGATTTAATTTCAAGCATTCTGCTGGCTCTAAACTGAGCAGAAAGAAGTCGTATTTACCTCTTCAAATAACTCAAGGCTGTAAGTGTTATCATCATCCGCGAAGAAAACGACTCCTTTATCTTTGGACGCGCGATGTCCTCTGAGCCAGCCGAGCGCTAAGTTCCTTTGCTCGGTCGCTCGCGGCATCCCAGTCCGCTTGAACCTGCGCGGGGTGAACACGTTCAGGTGAGTGTATCGCAGCCCAGACCGGGCAAGAAACCGCGAAACCAGCTCCGTGTGGGAGTTCGAGTCCTCCACCACGACCCAGTGGAACTGCGGAACCTGGCGGAACGTATTTGCCAAGCGGGTGAGCTCTGCTTTCTGCACCGCTCGGCTGTAAGTGGGAGTGATGGCATAAATGACCGGGAGAGATGTGGTGTTACTCCCGCTGCTGCTGGTCCTGCTGCTGATGCTGCTGCTGCTGGTCCGAGTCGTCCTGACGACCTGCCGCTGCTGCACATTTCCCAGCCGAGACAAATAGAAGCTGGCCGTGTTCCGAACAGACAATCTCTTCGTATCGATGTCGATCACGATGATCACTATCAAGATCCACGGAAGAAGGATGAAAAAGCGAGAGTAGAAGATGGATTTCATTGTGCCCGAAGAACCAGCGCTGCTTAATGTAAAGAATTAACAGTCCGCCACAAACAGAGCAGTTCATTCAGAGGCGATTATTATTGTATAATTGCAGAATATTACTTTTAAAACTTCCATTAAAGCCTCTCCTCGCGTGTTTATTATTCGGTAGCCGCAGTCCACGAACGTTTAAACTTCCCATTTCCCTCAACTAAACGCGCTGTTGCGATGCCATCCCGTCCTGCGCTCCGCCAGTCAGTCCGTTCCCTGAGAAGATGCTCATGGGTCTTTAGTCGTTCAGCGCAGAGAACAGTGCTAAAAATAACAACAGGTCATTGTTTTGGTCACGTGCATAGCTTGGAGTGCAATAAAGCCATGCAGGTGAAACGATTGCTCAAAACTGCACCGAATGATGGGACTGAGCTAGTCTGACAGTCGCTGCTGCTGTATAGTCCGCTGAAATGAGGAAAACTGAGAGACTTCAAACTGAGAATTCACCCTCCCCACCTGCGCACTAGAGAGAGCGAGAGAGGAATTACTAGCATTGTAGTCTTTTTTTTTTTTTTTTTTTTTTTACGCTGTGTCTCATACTTTCATATAACCTAGGCTAATAATCATAATTTGTCTGTTAGAGCTTCAAGTTTACGGTTTATTTCTAAACTAAATACGTAGCCTATGGGGCTGTTGTTAGACGACCCCAAATAGCTATAGGCTATAGATAACATGTTTTTCGCTCGAATTTATTGCATTCATTAGCCTAATTACTTTATCCATCCTCATTTTATTTTAAGGATTTTGATAAATAAAAAATCTTAAACAAAACAATGTTTTGGTTTGGTTGTCTTTTGATTTATCAAATATTTATATTTGTATATTTTGCTGGTATTTTTTAAACTATTAGCCTAACAATCGTTATATTTACTTGGAGAAATGTGGAATTCTTTCACTAAAGATCATGTCGTCTTTATAAATAAAACGTTAAAAAACAAGCAAAGCACGTAAAATCCTTTTAATAAAACGTAAAATCGTCCCCTGCACATTTTTTTGGCAATGTGTTCACATAGGCCTAGAGGTTTTCATGGGCCAATGTAAATCATTCTATCCAGGCTATGTGTAAATTCAAAGCGACAAGATAGTCTTGCATGACCTGGCGGTTTTTTTTTTTTTTCTAATCCAAAAAGTGGCGATGTGAACATTATAAAGCGCAAAACACTCTCATGTAACAGTATGTTTCATACTCGAATCCGTAGGGCGCCATTGTGCAGAGGGACTCATAGAAGTAATGACTTATGACGTTTCAGGAAATCCCTTATATGGACAAAGGCATCCCGCAAGCTGAATAAAAAGCTGAAACGTTTCGACTCATAATACGTGAAGACAACAAACACCTGTGACAATATATAATTGATGTTTTTTAATCCATCTCAGGGTATTTTCATAACAATAAAGTAGGCCTGTATGAATAATTCAGTGCTAATTAACTGCCTTTATTAGAAACTTTAGACTAAAATATATTTGTGCCTTATTCTGTGATTTAAAAAAAAAGCCTATTTTATTTAACGTTTGTAGTACATAAACCAATCATAAAATTGTCATTATGACAATACAGGAAAAAAATATCATAGCCCTTTCATGCATGAATTATGATAACCTCTGTCAGGATTTTTTTTTTTCCTATGTGTTTTTATTGCTCTTAGATCATGAAAAACAAGATTTGAAAAAAAAAATTTTTTTTACACATTTTTCAAAGAGATTCTCAGATGTCAACTTGAGTGGACACTGGACAGCATGTTATGGTTTAAACTGAAGAGATACTGTATTAAACATAATACAGTAATAACACAGCAATATTGTGTATATTTCACAAACCAATCAATAAATTATATAAAATCATGTGAAAACTATAAAATATATACAAAAAATATGAATGTGAAATATTGCAAAGGCAGTTTAACTTCATACAAGTTGAACTTCGCATATCTTTGATATCAGAACATGAGGACATGATTCCATCAGAGATCTCTACAGCCTGTCAAGCCAAGGTAAAACTGTGGAAACCCAACTCAGATGCTCCCTCCAGGGTACCAGAGTATGCCAATTTACCCTTATTAGCTGATAATTCTGATTATGTTCAAGATGAACACATTTCTAACATAGCTCTCCTCTGAGAAAACCTAGCGATCAGGTGTTTTCAATCTCATCTGAAATGAGCAGTGTTGGGGGTAACGCATTACAAGTAACATCACAATCAGATTACTTTTTCGATGTTACGAGTAAAGTAATTCATTACAAGTAATGTGCATTACGTAATCAGATTACTTTTTAATGTTACGTAATGTTTTAATGTTTAATGTAATGTTGTAAAGTAACGCATTACAAGTAAGATGCATTATGTAAACAGATTACCTTTTGATCTAACGAGTAAAGTAATGCATTACACACAACATGCATTACGTAATCAGATTACTTTTTAATGTTACGAGTAAAGTAACGCATTACAAGTAACGTGCATTACGTAATCAGATTACTTTTTGATCTAGCGAGTAAAGTAATCCATTACAAACAACATGCATTACGTAAACAGATTACTTTTTGATCTAACGAGTAAAGTAATCCATTACAAGCAACATGCATTAAGTAAACAGATTACTTTAGATCTAACAAGTAAAGTAATGCATTACATATAACGTGCATTACGTGATCAGATTACTTTTTGATCTAGCGAGTAAAGTAATCCATTACAAACAACATGCATTAAGTAAACAGATTACTTTAGATCTAACAAGTAAAGTAATGCATTACAAGTAACGTGCATTACGTAATCACATTACTTTTTGATCTAACAAGTAAAGAAATGCATTAAAAGTAATGTGCATTACTTAATCAGATAACTTTTTGATGTAATGAGTAAAGTAAAGCATTACAAGTCACATACATTATGCATCACATTACTTTTTTGATGTTAATGCAAATTACATTCTAACACAAATCCATTTATCTCGGCCAATCGGAAATAAATAAATGATTCTAAATAATTAGACCGGACCTAACTGCGGTATAACTATTGATGAACTATACCATCGGCCTATCGTCCAACCCTAGGGATGAGGTGTGCCTTCCCTCTCTCTCAATTCACTATTATGCCATGTTCATTTGGCTTATGTCATTTGGGATACACATAGTGCACCTACTACCTACCAAGCACATAGTATACAAGTCAATATCCCTTGTAGGCTATTCATCTCCAATGACTAAAGCCAAATGAGAATGGCATGACAACATTTAACCAAATCTAACATTCACTGTAATTCCCCCTAATTTCATAGTCATTACACTCAACTTTGACTTTATGTATTTTAGGAAGTTATGGCTAGGCAGCAGCTATCTGTGGAGGAGAGAAGGAGAAGAAACAGGGAATATCAAAAGAAGCGGAGAGAGACAATACACAGTGAGGCAGAGTTAAATGAGGAATACCTCAGAAAGGAAAGGCAAAGATGGAAGAAGAGGGTGGAGGAAAGGAAGCTAAAAAATATCAATGACTTGAATGAAAGGGAAAAGAGAAGTCAGAGAAAGGCTTGGAAACTAAGTGAATATTCAACATTTAACAGCATATATGTGTACTAAGAATGCCAGATAATGATTTAAAAACTCTAAATACATATTAGACCAAATAAATAAAAAAATATTTGCTTTTTATTGTGTCTGACGGTGCTAACAAAAACAAAGTAATAATTGGAAAAATCGACACCCGAAACGGCTTGCAACTTGATGGCAATGTATAGGATGATGCACAAGGGTCCAATGTAGAAGTTGATGTGCAACAATGCCATAAAAACCCATGCAAATTCAAGAAAATGCGTTTTGAATAGCTGTCCACTGTAGTGACCTCTATGCGTGAAAGGGATAGAGTTAAAATGATTGGTTCTTGTTTAGCAGTGTATTTGATTTCTTAGCCAGTTAAAAGCAAAAGATCAGAAAAAATAAAACCTGTCAATTAGACAAGGTAAAAAAAATTAACTGGTATTACACTTGACATTTCTGTCCCCCTCACTTCTGAAATGATGGTTATGCCCCTCTGTACTGATAGATAGCGACCATATTTCAAGAATAGAGGGTGTGTCTGAACATTAATCAAATACAACATTTTTATTTGATTGCTATGTGGTTTTCATATATGTATTAATCATTTTGTGATTTGCATACTTCATTAAAAAAAAAGATCCCTAATTCAGCAGAACTTGGAAAGGTGTAAATCTTACAATATCAGCTAAACCTACAGGTAAGATATCGGAGTATGTAGACAATACACTTTGATATAAACTGCTAATATAGGCCTACAAGGTTTTGTTCTTTGATCAATGTAAAACACAATAAATTAATACTAGATGGCAATTAATTGTAAGCTTGTGTATGAAGTTCCTGTGAAATCCATAAATCCATTTCCATAAAAATAAGATGATTGACTGAAGACTCAATCTGCTTCAGGCACATTCCAATCTGGAAGTTTAGTAGATAACCTGATGGCATAAACAAAACATTCTGATGCATGACAGACATCAAGGCAAAAAGCAACACAAGGCAACTTATTAGATTTAACAGTCAACATTGTAATCAAAATGGCTGACACATTGCCTGCAGGCTTTTATGATGTTCATTTCAGCACTGGCATGTCTTTTTGACTGTCCTGTGTCTCCATTCACAGTACGATGACAGCAATGGATTGTGACATCCAGCCTTGTCCTCCCATCCTTGACATGCCACCCCCTGTCAGCACAGACAATGTCAATCACAGAAAATAGAAGCAACTGTCAGAGACGCTATCTCATTGTGGGCACCCTTTTGTTATCAAGTGACTGAAATCTGACAGGGAACACTGGCTATTGTGCATTTCTTTGCATCTAGAGTGAAAGAGAAGTATTATGAATTAAGGCCTGTTTATTTTGAAGAAATGAGCTGCAGGTGTTTGATGTAATGGAATTGATCCGAAGTGAACTGTTCTATTACATGGAGCAAGTGTTTTTCCCGATTTGTGAGAACTGAGGAAATGAGATGTGATGGAATAAAGAGGATTTATGCTGTTCAGAAGGAACAAGACACTATGACACACTTCAAGACAGAGAATGGTGCTAGTGTGCATTTTTGCAGTCAATCTAATCTGGTAATCCTCCCATCTTCCTTCACACTGATGACGCTACGCAGGAGAGCATGGACCGGACTATTTAATGGCTTCCAGGGGTGGGGGAGGAGGAAAAGGAAAGCTGTTTATTGATGGAGAAATATCCTTTCAATACTCATGCATGCTGTTGAAACCAACAGAAAGCAATAACAACCAATTAAAGCAGTGCCCCATGAAAATAGATCACAGCACAACTAGATTAAACGATAATTTAGGTCTCAATTCAATAAGAGTGAGGCAAAGCAATTTAGATCTTCACAATAAGCAGGAAATATAGAAAGCATTTGTCAACACCATTTGCATAGAAATGACTTTTCATCACTTTCCATTATTGTGCGAATTTGGCTTGAGCCAATACATTTTCTCAACATAACTCAATGGAATCAATTGGCCTGCAGTTAACAGCATTAGGTCTCTGTTCTCGAAGCTACTGAAACAAATTGCTGTTGGACTTTTTCTCAACTAAAAATCGAAGCATTCAAATAGTTTCACTTGTTCCAAGCCTAATCTAATTTTCGAGCGAAATGCATCTAATGTTTCAACCTGATAACGTTTTGTGTTTCCAATTCTGCTACCATTTCAGCTGTACAATAAATTGAGTTTTAAGATGTACAGCAAAATTGCCTTAATAGCTTAATTGCCGTAATAATTTGGCTGGGTTTGTTTCTCACAAGCTTTGGTGTAAGAACAGCCCATATAGCTCCAAAATGTGAGTGTGTGTTTGTGAATAATTTCCAGAACAGGGTCAGATGTATGCTGGTCACGCAACCAAATCTCTAAATGATAGAAGTAACTTTGCAAGATCTTTCATTTCAAGGACACTCAAGAAAGTGCTAATCTGAAGCATCCAAGCTTGCAATCAATCTTTTTTAAATTTTGAATGTTAACATCTCTCTTGAATGTATATTTCATCATCTTTGTCTAATGCAGTCTTTCGAGATTCTCATGATTCTCTTTTATCCAGTGAATAAAAACGGTCCTAGCACAGCAACAGGATGAATATGTGCTGTAATAACCTTGAATCTGTGACAGAATATCATGCTGTGGGGTTGATTTACATAACAAAAGATGTCTCTTGGAGCTCAATCACAAGTAAACAGAGCCGAAGTGGTAAGACAGCATTTCACAGGCCACGTATTACGAGTACATTAATAGATGATGACACTCTTCAATTCAAGACTACATCAAAGGTATGAGCCCGGGATAAACACACATTAGCATCTGTGATACCAAGCGGCTCTCTCATATTGTGGCTAACTTAAGCAATTACCTATAGGAGGATCCTCTGAAATACTGAGCTCGGTTGTGCTTGTTGCCACACAAGGCATATCAATTGTCTTCTAGCACTAGCAGAGCAACTTGGTGATGTCATGATATGCAGCTAGTGAGACCTCAGACCAGCTGTGTGGATTTGTCTTAAACCACTACGATTTGTCTTCATGGGACACACATGCAATAAAAGGTCATTTAGGTCTTTAATTAATCCATTGGGAAATTATATCTGCTAGAGAAGGAGAGATTAAATGAGAAACCTCACAAATGCAGCATGATGTCTTTAAAATGCTGGATTGGATTGGATTGATTCGGGCCAAAGTCTCTTTCAGGCAAGTCAGTTTATTTGCTTGCTATCTTGGTAATGCAGCTATTTTCTAAATAGGTAATAGGCAAACAAGTACAAATCCTGTATATTTGAAAGAAGAACTTCTACAAATTCCAATGCTGTTTGTCTCGATAACATTTCAATGACAATTTTTGGTTACACTTTATTCTGATGGTCCCCTTCAGACATTCTGTATGTTGCACACATGACAACTAACTCTCATTAGAGTATTAGTTGAGTATTAGTAGACTGTTAGGGATAGGGTTAGGGTTAGTAAGGGGTTTGGGTTAGTAGAATAATTTGACAAAGTTCTTTATAGTCAGTAGGATCTCTCTTGGGGGACCATCAAAAAAGTGTTAGCAGATATTAAGCAGACAGTACTCTAATGAGAGTTAGTTGACATACAGTATAGGTGCAACGTTACTTATAGCTAGTCAACAGAATGTCTAAAGGGGACCGTCAAAATAAAGTGTTACCCAATTTTTAAATCTGGAATCAGAACTGACAATTGGTTCTTACAATCCTACGGGCACCATATTATAAGTGTTATAATTTCTCCCTACTCCCTATTCATATTTTTTTTAAGTTGTCCCTCTTCTCCCTCTTTAAACGATTTAATCTGGCATTGATCTTAACACAAGTGCGTCTTGAATAGTTGGTTTCTACAGTGGTGGTGTTCACTCTTAACATTGATCTAGCACGTTGCCATTTAGGTTAAATATAAACACAGATGTACCAAAGTATGACCTGACTCTTTTCTGCCATGAAAGAAAAAGTGAGGATATGAATGAAAGAAAATGCTTTCATATTCTTTCTGAGAGGCATTTACGAATCATGAAAGATGCAGAATAGAGAATGGCATTTTGATAGAGTGCTCCAGCAAAACCAAGAAATCACTGGTGTTCACAATTGCATCTGACACAGGGAACTTGGCAAGCCCTTCCAACATCACAATTAATTGGACTCATCCTGCAACAATCTAATTTGTTACTGTGACACGAAGCCGTTAACGATAAAGAGCGGTGACAGGGTGATCAATTAGACTTGTCTCTCTCTGGCCTGTTCAGTGCTATTTGGAAACTCTGTTGATTTGGTTCGGTTAGTCCCACAGGGACCTGGATCATGTGGGTGGAGTGGAGTACAAGACTGCAAGACTATAGTCCCTGTCCGCCGCCGTCCCTGCCGCACCCAGCTGGCTGACTCCGTTCTCACCTGCTGATGAATGACGATGCCCCTTGGTTTTCATCTCAGTTGGGAAAAGGACATACCCGGATGAAAACTGTATTGCTCAGAGGTTGCTCTTTTAATAGCTCAGTAGGCCTGAATGAAGATACCATTAAAGCATCTGTATAGATGCAATCTGCGTTTAGCTCATGCGCTCCAACACAGTGAGCTGTGAGCTCATGTGGAGCTCCAATGACAAAATTCCTTGGGAGAAATAAAAATAGAAGCAAATGAGACAATTGTTGGCTCAACTGGAGTGATAACATTCATGTGGATAGTAGCTTGAAATTAAATGTTTTGGTTCATATTGAAATCTGACAAATCTGTGCACAGTTTAAGATACTGTTCAGATGTGTTCTGAAACATAGAGGAGAAATAATCAGGTAAGTAGGAGACTTAAAGGGTTAGTTCACCCAAAAATTATTGCATAATTTACTCACCTTCAAGCCATCCAAGGTGTATATGACTTTCTTATTTCAGCCGAACACATTCAGAGTTATATTAAAAAAAATATCCTGGCTCTTCCAAGTTTTATAATGGGAGTGAATGGGTAACTTTGAATGGTAAGATTTTGAAGCCCAAAAAAGTGCATTCACCCATCATAAAAGTAATCCATACGGCTCCAAAGGCCTTTTGAAGCAAAGCGATGCGTTTTTGTAAGAAAAATATCCTTATTTATAACTTTACAAACTAGAATCACTGGCTTACGGTAACGGCCATACGGGAGTCGAGATGAACGCGCTTTTTTGGGCTTCCAAATCTAAGTTACTTCCATTATTAAGCTGGGAAGAGCCAGGATATTTTTTAACAAAACTCCGATTGGGTTTGGCTGAAAGAAGAAAGTCATATACACCAGGGATGGCTTGAGGGTAATTAAATAGAGTAAATTAAGGGATGAATTTAATTTTTGGGTGAACTATCCCTTTAAGTACAATACTAAATTTGCTCTCCATTTATTCTCATTGTTTATTAGAAGCGAATAAGATTAAAGAAATGTCATTTTTCATTGCTGTGTTAGCAATTGGTAAAAAGTGCATTTCAAATGGTTTGAAATGAGATGCAATCATACAAAAAAAAAAATGAGTAAAGCATATCTCTTCTCAGTTCAGATCTCAAACAATAGAGATATTATATAGATCTCATTTGCAATCATTGTTTCTAAATGTGCCATCTTGAGTAGGGTCTGGACAGGGTGTAATTTACAGACACTAGTCTCTAATTTAGTCTAAGAATTCTGTGCTTTAAAATTATGTTGTTAGAAACACAATGCACATTCAGAGGGCTTTAACATGTAGTTTGAAATGGATATGTCCTCCTGTTGAAATGACTACTTTCTAATATTCAGATTTTGTTTGAATGTGATGGCACTACATTTCAAAGCCATAATTAACTCCCTCCTCTTAATGACAGAAGAACTGTCAACATTTAATGATCTTGAATAAAAAGCAAATGTAAGCAGTCGCTGAAATTTCTTCCTTCTATGGACTAATCTGTTTGTGTCGTGTTGCATTTTTTATGCCATTGCAGGGCTCTGTTAAAAGGGGTTAGCTCCAGTCTTCAATGAGGGAGATATTAGTGTAAAATAGAAAGATGCACAGGCCCTTAGGAGGATTTCGTGCTTGCCAAGGGGCGTAGGTTAGGACTGACAGAAAGGGGGACTTTACTGAACTTTCTTAATTGAACAGCACAGACATGCATTAGGCCACAATAATCTTGAGTGCTGTGATTAGTTAAGCTGCAGGATTGTATTCAGGGAATATAAGAAGGTTTGGTGTGTGTGTGTGTGTGTGTGTGTGTGTGTGTGTGTGTGTGTGTGTGTGTGTGTGTGTGTGTGTGTCGCACACAGACAGAAAGATAAAAATAATGTCGTCAATTCAAGTCACCTTTATTTATATAGCACTTTTTACAATACAGATTCTTTCAAAGCAGCTTTACAGAGATAACAGGAAAATAATGCAGCAAAGTTTGTTTCTAGAAGAAAATAGACAATTTTCTGGAGAAAACCGTGATGTCATAGTCCAGCTCAGTTTAGTTCTCATATAATAGTGTCAATACAGGCAAATCAGTAATATTGTAATGACCTGGCAGTCAGCGCTAGCAGCTCGGTGCATTATGGGTAATTGTTTGTTGGGAGTTGATTTATGCGTTATTAAAGCAAGATGTTTGGGCTTTTGTGTTAGTAAAGTTATGTGTGTTTATGTTTAAGTTAGTTCGGGAGTTTTTGGTTCATTACTGCTTTGTTATGTAAAAATGTGGTTCTCACCGTCATAGAAAGAGATGTGTAAGATGGGGTTTTTCCTGTGCAGTTCTTATACTGCATCATGAATAAATAAAAAAAAAGGAGTAAGATGACAGTACTGCCTTTTGCTGGTTTGTGTTGCTGAAGCTCCAGTTGCTGAGACACTCATGGTCGTGCAATGTATGGGATACGAGTGCTCATAGTTCGTATTAGCAATTAGTTTAGTAAAATATATATAGAGTATTTTAGCTCCAGTCAGCTCCCACGTTTAATAACTGTCAGTTATTACAATATTGTTGAATATTAAATTAAATGTCCCCAACTAAGCAAGCCAAAAGCCAAAGGCGAAAAAGGCGACAGTGGCAAGGAACCAAAACTCCATCAGGTGACAGAATAGAGAAAAAAACCTTGGGAGAGACCAGGCTCAGTCGGGGGGCCAGTTCTCCTCTGGCCAACGATCGAACAGTGTATGATTATGATTCAGGCAGCATTACAGGTCAGAAGTCAGATTGGATTGGAACAGTCAGAATAGTATCCAGTTTCATCTGGTTGAAGTCGATCAGAGTCATCACGCGGGTATGGAGACAAGTATCTTACATTACATCCATCACATGAAGAATGAACAATGACATAATTCCTGCATACCAAAAACAAACAAACAGTAATCAGATCGTCAAATATTTAAATGTAATTCATGCCGTTCGTGCCGTTCGACAGCAACCTTTCATGGCTTGGCTTCGCGAACAAAGATTTAGGAAGGACATCCACGTCTTCTACAGGCACGCTGGTGGCTGACGAGGCATATGCGAGACAGGCAGGTCCTGCCACAACGACTGCAGGTAAAGGTCTGGTCCACGATGGGTGCTGAGGGGACACGGTCCTTCCTCTCCTTATGTCCTCTACTGGCCCTGCGGGTATCTTCAAAGAGGGAGATGGCCTGATGGCCTGTGCGCCGCAAGGAGTCGCGATCAGCTGCTTGTGTTGCCCACTGACGGTGATTGATGCAGCAAGCAGTGAGGGACTTTTTCAGGGAGTCTTTGTACCGCTTTCGTGGTGCCCCGATGTTGCAGTAGCCAGAGGACAGTTTCCCGTACAGCACAATCTTAGGTAGGCGGTGGTTCTCCATCCTGGAGACGTGCCCTGCCCAGCAAAGTTGTACCTTGAGGACCATGGCCTCGATGCTAGTGACCTCCGCTGACTCGAGGACTTCAGAGTTGGTGACAAAGTCACTCCAACGAATGTTGAGGATTGTGCGGAGGCAGCGCTGATGGCCCAGGACTCAGCGCCATACAGGAGAGTGATCAGCACAACAGCTTTGCATACACTGACCCTCGTGTCTTTATTAAGGTTGTTGTTGTTCCAGACACATCCATATAGTCTGCTGAATGCACTGTTTGCCTTGGCCAGCCTGTTGTTAACTTCTTTGTCGATCTTGGCGATCTCGTTCTGTTTGTTCGATGGAGATGCTTGATGGATGGTACTCTTTTTGTTGGTCAGTCTTCTTCAAGCTGACTTCAAGGCCGAAGATCTGAGCAGTTTTTGCGAAACAGGACGTGATTCGCTGCATAGCTGCCTCTGTGTGAGCAAGGAGGGCGGCATTGTCAGCAAACAGCAGCTCCCGGATCAGTAGCTCCATAGTCTTTGTGTGGGCCTGCAGACACCTCAGGTTGAACACGCTCCCATCGAGACAAAAACGGATGTATACGCCATCAGCGTAGTCAAGGTCCTCTGTGGTCTGCTGGAGCATCATGCTGAACTAAATGGTGAACAGTGTGGGAGCAAGAACACAGCCCTGTTTCACACTGTTTGCAATAGAAAAGGGCTGCGAGAGGTCGTTGCTATGTCTGACTTGTCCAAGCTGGTCTTCATGAAGCTGGATGATCATGGTGAGTCACTTCGGTGGGCAGCCTAGATTTTCCAGAATTTTCCAAAGTCCCTGCCTACTCACGTTATCAAATGCTTTTGTCAGATCCACAAAGGTGACATACACCGCTTTGTTTTGTTCCCGGCACTTCTCCTGAATCTGTCTCAGGACAAACACCGTGTCTGTGGTTCCCCGGCTTTTCCACTCTTCAGCTGTTTAATGCCTTCCTCAGTCTCTTGTCATGTTGGTGCCACATCCAGTACAGTTTTCACTGGTTGTTGTGGGATGCGGTCAATCGCTGGTTCTTGCACTGAGCAGCTAGCATTGAAAAGGGTGTAGAAGTGTTCAGACCAGCGGTTCAGGATAGAGTCCTTTTCGGTGAGCAGTTCTTTTCCGTCTGCACTCTGCAGGGCTTCATAGAATCCCCTGTAGTCACCAATATCATCGCAAAGCTGAGTTCTTATTGCGAGGTTGGTCCACCACTCGTTCTGAATCTCTCGAAGCTTACGCTGGCAGGACGGTTGGGCCAGTTGGGCCTTGTGTGCTGATCTCTTCTTTGACAGCAGCTCCTGGACTTCTAAGTTGTTCTCATCGAACCAATCCCTGTTTTTCTACATGGAGAATCTGAGGGTATCTTCAGATGTTTGCAGAACAACAGTTTTGATGCTGTCCCACAGCACTTCTTGGGCCGGAGATGAGTCGGCTAGGTAGACCCATTGAGACGATGCGGTCAGAGTGGCCAGCTGGCAAGCTTGCAAGCTTGGTAGCGATGGAGTCCCTGATCATAAAGCCGACACCTGAAAGGCGTCTCTCTGTCGCTAGTTTGCGACAGGGTGTAACCTGCGCCATGCTCCCTTAGACTTCCTTCCTCTGAAAAGCGGATTTTGCTGAGTGTGGCGATGTCAACATCCAGCCTAGCAAGTTCGTGTGCAATTAAAGCAGATCGTCGTTTAGGTCGAGAGCTATCAGCTGAGTCTAGCATGGTTCTGATGTTCCAGCATGTGAGTTTGAGTCCTTTACCACCTTTTAAGGCGAGTGGGATACGCCACTGTTTCTTTGATTTAGTTTGACCGCATAAGAAGATGCCCGTTGACCACGGTAAGCCAACTGGGGGATGAGGAGACGAGCTTTGTAAAGGCCACCTTTTCTAGGCCCCTCTCCGTGTGGAGCAAGCAGTGCTGTCCATCCTGAGCCGATCGGCATTGAGGATCGAGACTGCGGTTTCCAGTGTCATCATACACCTGCCAGTTCGCCCCTTTCCCATTGCTACAGGACTTAATGGGACTGGGGGTGGGGGTTAGACATGGGTATTTCCTTCATGCCTGTGCGGAGGAGCTTTCAAGTGGAGTACAGTGTGCGCAGAACTGACCCCACCCTTTAAACCGGGGGTTCATCTGCCATGGCCTAGCAAGCTGGGACAGTGACAGCGAGGTCCTCGGGCCAGAGTTTCCATCTCCTAGGCAGACGTGAGAGATTTAGGAGATGGATGAGGACCAGTGCTTCCGTCCACTTGAAAGTTGAGTGCAGTTACCAGAAAATAAAGATACTACCTCTACCCAGAGCTCCCTACAATGTAAATATCAGTTAACTACAAACAGATGCTCATTATGAGACAAGGTCAAATTACAAAAAGGACGAGAATTCAACTGTATAACATTGCTAACAAGATAATAAGCATGAGACTCAGCATACTTTCCAACCACTATATAGGACAAGTATTGATAAAGTGGGAATTTTTTCTTTACATTTTGAACTGATCTAAATGTCATATAACCCTAAGTAATCTATCTTAAGATATCTATTGCCAAAAGCCCTAAGCTAAACTTAGACTTGTACTTGTATGTATGTGTGTGTGTGTGTGTGTGTGTGTGTGTGTGTGTGTGTGTGTGTGTGTGTGTGTATGGTTGCAGCAAAGGATGAGCCTATAATAGGGATCAAGCATAACTGTCACACTTTACCAACCTTTATTCTAGAACAGCAAATTGGGAAAAGTGCTTAAATTTCTTTGAACAAATGAATAATAATAATAATATAGCATTAAAAAAGCTGAAATTTTGCTGTATGAACACTACCATTTAGAGAATAGAGAATAGAGAATCCAAGCTGAGATACAGAAAAGCTAATCCTACTGTCCACTCCTGCGTGTTCTCCATTTCCCTGCAGCCTGCTGCTTTTGTAACTCCTGTAATCACCTGCAGACCACACAAACACACAGATAGTGCATACACACATAGACACCATGACCCAAACAGAATCAATCCTCCTTCACAGGGGCTGTATAATTGGTCCACTCTCCCAGAGCAGGCCTGTTAAGCATGCTCTGCTGTGAATTATGGATAGCCAGCAAAATGGCTAATAAAATATGAATGGCCAGTTTTTGTAGCTCGTGCTTCTCTGTGCAGATGTTGGTAGCAAAGCCAGTGTACTCCTAATAAAACACCCCTGTCATCGCAGTCCAGGATATAGCACGAAGCTCTTATGAAACTATAGGCCATCCATAACAATATATGTCGTTATGGAGAAGCATCTCATCAACATGAGTGCCTATGCCTATATATTTTACCTGCAATCAGCTGGCTGTGGCACTGAGCATTATTTGTCAGCGTGGCATGTGATTTATACTGGTGTGTGTATTCCGAAAACCCCTTCCTCCCTTCTGTCACCTGCTCCAGATGCTCTCGTTTGCTCTCATGGGGCGATTTTAAACCTTGTGCCGTTGTTTATTTTTTTAGGTGTTTATTTCGTTAAACACATCATCCTGTGAGCCTACGTGAGCACCATTCTAAAGACATAATGAGTTGGCCGTTTTAAAAAAAAAAGTTAATTCATTTTACCTTGAGCGCCGTACTTTTTAGAACAGCATCATGCACGACATGTGAGTGCAAACACATCCATCTAGGGCATGTTGTTAAAACCATAGATATGAATACGTGGACGCCACATTCGACCACTCCAGACACGGTGCCCCGCCATCTTGGAACGGTCAGTGTATCGTTACTTACAGTAAGAGTCAAAGATGCCACAACTTTGCGCAGCTTAAATTACAAAACATTATAAAAACCCATAGGAAAATCCCGAAGGAACCAACGGCAAATTAGACTTCTGGGTTCTGGCGTGATGCCTGCACCATTCTATGGGATAACCTTTCACAGGTGAGAATGTGTTGGTTTGTGTTTTTATATGTATTAACTCAATATTACAAGTTATTATACTATGATACTATGGTAACTTTTTAATATTGTGTTAGCTGACTCCATCTTGTTGATTTCTGTAAGTTTAGCAAAATCATCTGCTGAAGTCTAATATATATATATATATATATATATATATGCTTGATACTGCAAAATATTGTTATATGATTTTAATTTACTATTGTAATCATAAACAAATAGTTGTTTGTGTTCATCATAATGCAAAAGATAGCTCAAATAGTTTACCATTTATTGCACTTTGTTATAGCCTATTATTCTAGTTGCTTACCAATAATTGTGGTATTATGCTGAGCAGTTAAAATAACAATAAATATTTTTTTTCACAGTCTATATCTTTGTTTATTTACCATAAGTAACATACATTTAAAAAGCAAATATAATCTTATTTACACAGTTAAAGTTAGGATGACATAGGTAAACTTAAGCTGCCAACTCGCAATTTACACTTTTCACACGCTCTCACGACACACATCCATTTTCTCACGCAGATAAAAATCTCGAAGCAAGAAGACACTGACAAGGACAGACAAGAAGACAGCTTAGGCAAATATTAGGAAATATCACATCGCTGGTTGGCACGATTGACCAATCAAAATAAAGAATTATAGAGAGCCATGTGATAAAATAGCAGACTGGCAGAGAAACTGAGCTGAAGGATATATCCGAGGGGTCTGCTGCTGCATCAGATGGGAGTGTGGATCTGGGGGCGTCCCAGGAGCCTGTGAATGCACAGACACACAGCTCAGATAAGAACTTAATTAAAAGCCATGGACAAGCTGCAGTCACAGCACACTATAACACATAATGTGTGACAGAAGTAAAGGTGTGTGTGTGTGTGTTTGCCTACAGGGGAGAAATATGGTTAAAATGATAAGGGCGTTCTGCCGTTACACAGAATTGAAATCCCAGAATGTTTGTGGTAGATGGTGGCAGTGCCGTCAATTCCCTAAAAGTCAAGTTATGACACGTGAATATCACGTGACAATATCAGATCAAATAATTGTAAAATGACATAAGAGAGAATGACAAAACTGCAGCATTAATCAATAACATCACCCAATTTAAAATAATAATAATAAATAAATAACCACAGTCACAGAGCTTTGAAAGTAATATGGCAGATAATAGGCAGCTGCTGATATACAGTATGAATGAATTAAAAAAAAAAAAAGTCAGCTCTTACCTTGTATGATTCTACAAAAAAAGCAAGAAATGATTCAATGATTCAAAATCGGTGTTGTCTGTGGTGAAGTACCCAATAGAATTATTTAAAAATCTGTAGAATTCACAGTGGCAACCTCTGAGCAGTTGGTTGTAAAACCATAAAAACACTGCTACAGTATGCATCGCAATCTTAGGCAAATGATGGCTTCTATCTGCTTGGAGTTTATTTACCCATTCAACTCATTTTCCTGCAACAGTTCATAGACAGAAATGTAATTATTTACATTTGGTGGTGGGTGCCTGTCATGACCGCTGAATGCTGATGTGCTTTTTTTACCCCCCTGAAAACCCTTACCAGAGAGACACGAGCGTGTCAGTGTTGACTCACAGCGAGGATGTGATTATTATTCTCGGTAGATACATCCAGGCTATTAAGTTAGATTGTAAAAGCAACCTTGAAATGCAGACACACTTGACTACAAGGTAATGACCCATATCTTTAATTAATTACAGACAATTATAAAACTGATTGACTTGCATAATCCTGGCTGACTCCACTTCAGAACCTGTAGATTGCACTGGGTTTCGAAAAGACCTTAGATGACTTTGATCTTTTTTCTTGCAGGTTTCTGATGCTTTATCTCATTCATCCCACAATATAAAGAGTAACTAGCACAGAGTGTCGCAGTTCTTCATTATGACCCCTTGACTGAGCATGTCGAAATTCAGTGTGCTGTGGCTGATGAACAGTCTGTCGTCTCATTAAGCTCTTAGAAGACTCTAAGGGCTGGTAGAATGTCATGCCCGATGGGACACGAGATATGGAAGTGAAGAGGAAGAGGAAGTGTGTGGTGATCTTGTCATGTCTTGGCTTTCAGAGAGAACTACAACAAACAGACAAGAGCCAGTTGATATAAGATAACACTAATGCTCACATTATATCGCTGGCTGCGTCCGAAACCGCATACTCCCCTACTATGTAGTAGGCAAAAAGCAGTAGACTAACAAAAAGTATGTCAGAATCCTCAGTATTCATAAAAGAGTAGGCGAGACATACCTGGGTGGTGTACTATTTCCTGTGAGATTCAGGCGTGTGTATACTAATGTTGCGTCCGAATATGCCTACTTACCTACTATATAGAAGGAGAAAACAGTATGTGAAAAAAGTAGTATGTCCGAAACCTCAGTATTCATAAAACCCTAGGCGAAAAGTCCCGCCCAGATTCTGAAGTGTGCATCCAATGGACACTTTTCTATCCCAGGAGGCCACAGGAGAGGATACGTCATAATCAAATATGGAGGAGAACAGCGACATGGGTGTTTTCAAATGTGAGTATTAATAACAAAAAACACGGCTGCATTTGTTGAACTACTGTAGAGTAAACTGTTGAATTGTTAAAGATGTAAAGACGCTAGTATAATATATTTGTGATTTAATTTGTATAGCTAACAGGAGAGCTCCAGTAAGCACACGTACGTCTCCAAAGTGGATTTACATAAACCATATAAGATGCTTACTAAATGTCTATTTAACATCTGACAGGAAAATCTTCGATAAGTATTGCAGATGAGCATGTCACAACATGAAATAGACATCTGAGTGATGTATGCTATTATGTAGAATTCACTGTTGTCAACACTGCTTACATTAGATAAATGTAAGTAAGGTAAATAAACAAATCTACATAAACATAAGTTATCTATTTTATTTGTCCATTAGTACTGTTGATATATTGAGGAACATTAATGTTGGATAAAAAGTGAGTTAACACATCAGCAACATTCTCAACATGTAAATGTAGAATTGAGCACATAAATCACAGAGGCAACGTGAATCTTGTCTGGATGTTACAGGGACAGATGAGCACTTGTGCGTATCCGGTGGAGAGTGGCTAAAGAAGCCGAATGCCGCCATCAAAGGCTTTGAGTGAGTATACTACAGAAATAAAAAATAAAAAATCTATTTAAATCTAATTATTGGGATTACAAACAGAGTTACAGCACTTTTCTGATACTTGATTTCTGTGTATTTGCTGCAGAGCTTTTGTGATGGAGCAAGGCCTGCAAGGAAAAATGACGGCAGCATTTGTGGGAAAAAAAAAGGGAAAACCTGAAACAAAAAAATAAAGTAAGGTCATTTTTTTTTACTTCTAATACAGTAATCAAATGACAGTGTGCTGTTAAAATTACTGCTTTTGTATTATGTATTAGCATTTTTGTAGGATCTGAAATGTCCACAGACTGGTGTGAGCACTGAGGATGGGTAGCCCATAGCAGCATCCTGGAAATGGTATAGTGCCATGGATGGGACCCATCTCTCCACCTGCCCTTATTGCCTCAGTTTGTGAAGCACAGCGCAGCACACAACAACCTCAGGCATAAAGGAATGGCTCACCTCTGGCCATGAAGAAAATAGAGCATCAGTGTTTTTTTAGCAAGCCAAAGGCTCGCTCTATATGCTTCGAAACGAGCCTCACAGGGTTCTGTACAGGGCCTCTTATGAGGTGATGAGGCAGATGGATGCACTCAGGCAAGGATAGCCTCCATGTCACTTTCTCATCCATGATTAGATTCCAATCTGAGCAATGAGGGACATAATGGATGGCAAAGACATGCGAAGGTGGGCACGGTGGTCAGCTGCTTCATCAGAATAAAGCCGCAGAATGGGAACAGTTGTGTTGAGATGGCAGTAGGATGTGGAGTTCACTACCTGTAAATACGTGACTGTGAGAACAATAAGTTTGAATAAAGCAATGTTTAATTGTTTACTTGTATATGCATTTATTTATTGTAAAGTATACTACTTTCATTCATTCTTAGAGATTTATTCATGTTTCTTATTGTTGTCTTTAATTTATGCATTCATTTATTGCTTGACTTAAAAATTAGTCGGATTCACATTGGCTGCATTTCTCTAGTGTGTATTCATGCATATCTATGTCATATGACAAAAAATAAATTTTGCTTGTTTTATTAAAATATATCGTTTTCAGTAAAAAAAAAAAAAAAAAAGTATTGGTAAGCATTTATCATTATTATTGTGTGTAAGTGTTGGGGTGGGCTAGCAATGCAATATAAAAGTGTAAAGTAGCCTATAAAATCAACAGTCTTCTCCAATGGCGAGATCTTCGAGACAGAATTGAAAACGCTGAGGAAAACCGTTCTAGGTAGGGTTGTCGAGTTACTGATGCTATGAGGTGCTACTGCACTTGTCACTTATATCTTTTTTTTTATTTTTATTGCAGAACTAAATTACAAGATCAGGGAAAGATGCCATGGTTGTATCTTTAACAATGAACAATCATAATAACAAAAAAACTACAGAAAACAAATATATGTTTGCATTAGGGGTGGGTGATCTTCTCAAAATTTCATATCACAATCTTATAACAAACGATCACGATCCACGATCTGAATCGCGGTCTTCCCAATTGTGCAAATTTGGGCGACTTCTGCGCACAGTACCCCGCTCTGTGATTTGACGAATTGCAAAGGTGGCAACCTATCACGGTACCACGCTTGAATTCACTGAGCTCCTGAGAGCGACCCAGGACAGTAACAAAGTACATTTACTTAAGTACACTTTTTGAGTATCTGTACTTTACTTGAGTATTATTTTTTCTGGAAACATTTTCCTTTAACTTCACTACATTTGAAAGACAAATATCGTACTTTTTTTCCCCAGAATCCGACGTCAGATTGACGTCAACATCCAACATCAGACAGACGTTGGATTTTGGTTGGAAATGAAAGTCGGGTTGACGTCAAATTTACGTCAACTTTTGGTCGATTTTGGTTTGAAATTAAAATGTTCTCCAGTTAACTACATTTTGGGGAGTGGCAAACAGTCTTCACAAGGAAAACAACTTCATAGACATTAAATGTTCTTATAAACATTTTTTAATTTTTTTTTAAAAAAAAAGCAACAAAACCCAGAAAATGTACAGTATATAAAAACAATAGACCTTAAAGATAGAAATTAATGTGTGTATTTTAGATTTTAGAGTGATAGCATAGAATGAGTGTTGGTATAAAGAGAAAAAAGTTTATCATAATTTCCACTAATAATAATTATATAATAAATAATAATAATAATAAATAATACTGATGATGATACTTATTGTGGTTGATTATTGTTCTGATTATTATTGCAACCATACTATCAGTAAACTATCAATAATAATCATGATAATTATGTTGGTGTTGTTGGTGTTACTATTATTATAGCCAAATATTAATCATGATAATAATAAACTGTCATCACCCTCATTGTTTGTGTTATGTTGTGTGTTTTATTATTATTATTATTATTATTATTCACTCTGTATCTTTGTGCATTTGTTATGAATTATCCAGGCGGCAGCATTATTGTTTGAAAGAGTGCATGCAATCTTCAGTATAAGCAAAGGGATTTCTTTGGCACAGTGATATTTTGTTTGAGTAATGGGGTGTTGTATCTAGCACAGGCTTGGCTCTCCATCACTCCCGCACAGATCCAGATAATAGCCCATCTGCTGCCCCAGCGCCCCACAACTGGCTGTCTGACTCATAATGCATGCTAAGAATTATGTCCCACAAGCTCCCTCTAACCAAATGTATGCTCTGAGCGTATGGACTCAAAAAGCCATTGTTTTCATTACAGAGGAAATGCTGCTCTCTAGCGGTGGAATTGAACAATCACAAAGTTTTCCATTGTAAAAATGTCCTTACTGTATGACTGCCAGCCCAGAATTACTGAATTTACCAAGTTCTATCATTGGATCACAGTATCAGATGGTATGAACTCCAGAGAAGTGTTTTTTTTTTTTCAGAGAAGACTGTTGATTTTATACTTTATACTTTTATATTGCATTGCTAGCCCACCCCAACACTTACACACAATAATAACGATAAATGCTTACCAATACTTTTTTTTTTTTTTTACAGTCTATGTTTGCAGACACGTGATTCTGATAACGCGCGAAATTCAGATGGAGGGCAAGTGAAAAGCAGAATGGACGAGATCAGGCCCGGCTGCAGAATGAAATGACTGAGGGGGCATGTGAAATTATTAAGGGGGCTTAACTTTATACCATCAATGAAACAATACACACTGATAACTTGCTTAGTAAAAAAAGATAAGCCAGCGTAATTTATTATGCATATATTAACCTTTTCACGCTTAATTTTTATATTCTAACTGACTCTGAGTTTTTTCAAGGCGACTGTTATTTTAGAATTTAGAACGTTCCCCCTTAATGTTTCCATGGCAACGCGTCATATTTGTCACGTGACACACCGCGGATATATCGCTTTTATTTCCTTTTCCCTTTTTTATTCAAAATACTCACAAACTTGCTTACCATGTCATCAACTATCTGATATTCCGATTCTCAAAAATGTGTATGTGAGTGTGTTTGGTCATTTAAAAACCTTTATAAATAATCTTGATCTTGACCTATAACGTGAGATGGCTGTGTCTTTGCGCCGCAGTTCTGAGAATCCTGTGAGTCATCAATTTCTCCCGAAATACATGCAAGCAAGTGGAATAGAAGAATAGAGTAAACTACTTTATAGTTACTTCCACTGTGTTTGTCTGATATGATATGAATAACACACATGTGACACGTCGGCAAATTATATTTGAATAGATTGTTATTGCTGCTTCCACAGACATCAGTGTGTATTTTACAAACTCCAAATGTATTGTTTTACTAGTGCTTAATGTGTATTTAAATGTCTGAAACCTAAAATAAACATTGTGAGGTTGAAAACACTGCATAGTTGTGATATATGACAGCGCTGAGCGCGTCCGACTCTGGCTCAGCGCCAGCCAACGCGCGAAAGCACAGTTTGAATCTGGCAGTTATGTCACGTAACCGAACATTCTAAATCCCATATGTGGGACCGTACTCTCAGGGGCACTGAAATAAAAAAATCCCATATATGGGACTGTACCGCTCAAAAGGTTAAACATTTCATTTGTAACCATAAATACAAAAATGAAACTGAGGGGGCACAAATCAGATCTGAGGGGGCAATGCCCCCTTTTGCCCCCTCGTGGCGCCGGGCCTGGACGAGATGCAGGAAAGTTCGTACTGTGATGGTTTAGAAAGTTACAAACACGTGATCAATTATGTTATGAAGAGGAGCGATTTTTTATTTATTTAAAGACTTGCATGTCATCGAGGCAGAAGATGACCGGTGTGGTGAAGTGATGAGTCCCAGCGAAGTGACCAATCAAACTTTCATGTAATAATCTTTTATTTTAGTTCAAGTGAAAGAAATTGCATTCTTAGGTATGTTTGCGACATTGTTAATTGTTATTAAGCAATCGGGCGGTTGGCAACACTGGGGTGTGTGTCTGAAGCGAGATCATGAGATGGAAGGAAATGACGCTGCTTCCGGTAGCGACTCGGAAATGGAAGAAGATTGTTTGGTGGGGATAGTAGGCTACAGTAGGAATAGTAGATGGACATTAGTGGAGAATAGGAAAATGAACAAAACTGGAAGTCATGCATCTGAATCGGATAGAGAAAGGGGAAAGTCTTTCAGTGATGATACAGTTTGATGAGGATAAACTTCTCAATAGAGTGTATCTTGGGTTTGTTAGTTATGTAGTTCATCCGTATGTCCCTCCTCCAGTTAGATGTTACAAATGTCAGAGATTTGGGCATGTGGCTGCGGTTTAGGAAGGTAAACAACAGAGGGGAAAAGACAGACATAAGTGATTTATGGGGAATGATCAGAAAGATGGGTGGAATCCAAAGATGTAATAACCTTCCTGTTTTCATCAGTGATGGTAACAGTGAAAAACCCAGACATTTTGAGGAGGAAAGATGTTTTTGGATCCGCTACGGATGTATTATTTTCTCTATTTGAATTGTGTTAGTGGGATTAGAAACCTATCGGATATATCCGATAGTTCACCTCAGCAAGATGCTGAGGTGAACATGAATACGGAAAATGTGGAAACGTTGTGGACCCTAAGTGTTGCAATTGTGGAGGAGCTCATAGTGCAGGGTACCGTGAGTGCCAGGTTAGGAAAGAGGCTTAAAAAATATTAATTGGTAAAAGTAACAGAGGGACTCACTTATGTGGAAGCAATCAAAAGTGTGCGGAGAGAATATCAGCAGAAGGAACAAAAGGATTCTGATAAAACAGTGATAAATCCGTGTGATAATCACTGTAGAATGGATGACAAAACAATGGTAGTAGAGAAAATCATTCATTGCTTTTATGGCAGAAGTGATTAATTGCTCTGTGCAAACAGATAGCAGATCTGAAAGGATAATAATAATAATAAGAGCGGCTGGGAAGTACTTGGAAATTGAAGGAATAATGGTCGAACAAATAAATGAGATTCTTAATATACAGGCGAGCAACTCGTAGGCACCATGTGGGACTGGATCTTGATGGTTTTTATCCTACTGCAATGGAATGAAATAAGCGTAATAGGTAACGGGCAAGAGTTTATAGATGAATTTGAAAATAAACCACATTTAATTTGTGTTCAAGAGTCATGGCTCAAACCTCACCTTAGTTTTGTAGTTCAGGGTTATACGGCTTTAGGAAAGTGAAATGGATTGTAGATGTCTCAAAATATAGCTAGAATTTGTGAAAGGAAAGTATTGAATAATACTTGTAATGGGTGATCACTTCCCTATAATATGCAAATTAGGTGTTGAAGTGGATATAGCAAATAGAGAAATAATACAGGTGGAAATTTAAAATAGCAGATTGGAATATTTTTAAGGAAAAAAGTGAAGAAAAATGGCTTGCTTTAAATGATGTAAATGAAGACATTGAGGAATTAAATGTTAAAATATGTGGAGTTGTTATTAATACTGCAGAAGAGATTATTGGAAAAATACAGAAAATTATTAGAAGAAAGCAGTCCCCTGGTGGACAGAAGAATGTAAAAAAGCAATAAGGGATAGAAACCGTGCAAAGTAAGGAAAACATTTGTATTCGATGATTTTATTAAGTATATAGTAGAGTGCACAGGTTAAGGTAAGGAAAGTGATAAAAGATGCTAAAAGAAAACTTTGGGGAGAATTCTGTGGTACTATAGGGGAAAAGACAGACATAAGTGATTTATGGGGAATGATCAGAAAGATGGGTGGAATCCAAAGATGTAATAACCTTCCTGTTTTCATCAGTGATGGTAACAGTGAAAAACCCAGAAATTTTGAGGAGGAAAGATGTTTTTGGATCCGCTACGGATGTATTATTTTCTCTATTTGAATTGTGTTAGTGGGATTAGAAACCTATCGGATATATCACTGAACATTATTTTAAGACTTTTTAACAGGATATGGATAGAAGGAAAGCTTCTGTCTATTTGGAAACATGGAGTCATTGTTCCAGTAGCGAAGCCTGGTAAGGATCAGTCTAACCCAATTAATTATAGGCCTATAGCCTTAACATCAAATCTCTGCAAGATAATTAAAAAAATGGTTGCTAGTTTATGAGATTGAAAGTAAGAATATGATGTATCCTCACCAGAGTGGTTTCCAAAAAGGGAGAAATACATTGGATTCAGTTATATGCCTAGAAACAAATATCAGAAAAGAATAGTAAATAAGGAAGTTTTAATTGGTGTATTCTTTGATATTGAGAAGGCATATGACATGATGTGGATGGAGGGCTTTTAAATGAAAATGGAGAAAATGGGATTTAAAGGAAGGATGTATAACTGGGTAATGGATTTTATGATGGATCATACTATTCAGGTTAGGGTGGGATCATCATATTCGAAAGTTTACACAATAACGGTATACTACACATCAAGGTAGTGTTTTTAGCCCTATTTTATTTATTATTATTATTAATTATATTTTTTCTAAAGTTGGAACAGGAATAGAAAAATCTTTGTATGCGGATGACGGGGCACTATGGAAAAGAGGAAGAAATGTTAAGAAAGTTAAAGGAAAAATGCAGGAGGCTATTAATGAAGTTAAGAAATGGGCTAACAGCTGGGGATTCAGATTCTCTATAAACAAAACTCATGTAGTATGTTTTTCAAGAAAGAAAAAAAATATCAAAAATAAGTTTATGGTTGTACAACGGTTTCAGAAATCAAGTTCTTAGGAATATGGACTCTAAGGCAACATTTGGATTACATAATCAAAATATTGGCCTAGTAAATAAATGCAGGGCTGCCAACTCTCACGCATTGAGCGTGAGACTCACGCAATTGACACTTTTCACACGCTCTCACGCCACACATCCATTTTCTCACGCACAGAAAAATTGCGGAGCAAAGAGGTAACCTACTTTCAATATTAAACTAATTCTCAGCTCTTAGATTTCGTCAATTTTATTACGAAATTCAGACAAAATACGTTTGCCGCTTGTAAATGTGACGTGACAGATCGCTGAGCGCCTCAGTTCAAGTGCACGTGAACCGATCATCTGTTACTTTTTTATTTAAAGATGCAGTACAACTTACCGAAAGTATACATAATATCGACCAATTAGTGTTTTTCAACCACGGAAAGAGGTCAATATAACAGCAAGAGAACAATTATGTCACATAACGTTACATTTACCTCAGGAAAGCCATTTAATGACCAGCACGTTAACTGAATAGAAAAAATAGCTAGAGAGGAGATTTTGCTGAGCACTATATTACATATTTATTATATTTTTACTTATGTCATTAAATAATTGTTATTATAACAAAAACTGCATTATATTTAATTTAATTAGTTATTTTTAACCTTTAATAATACCAGCAGATTGGGCCCTCTATGTTTACAGCATTAGGTGAGATTATTTTTTTTAAATAAAATTAAAATATCGGAATAAATTCCGATAATCAAAATCGGAAACAAATCACAAGAATGGAATTGAAATCTTGAAATTTTTGTCAAGCAATAATAAAAACTGTATCCTACCAGTCATTGTACAATGTAAACATTGTAACATGTTGTCACTAAACTTCATAAAATTCTATTTAGTTACCAAATGTTTTGACAATCACAATTACATACCCTAAATAGGGGGCAACAATTGAAAATGGTTTACTGGATATTAGTAAAAGGACACAAGAATAGTCACCCTGTTAAATATGTTCTTAAGAACTGCTGGGAATATGAATATTACAAGTAGCCAGTTTTGGATGGGATGCTAATAATGAGGCACAAATAATGGTAATTATTGTAGCAATATCATGGTTATTTCTAAAGATTTGTTGATGAAACCATAATTACATCAAGAGTATCAGTGTTGTACTCAAATACTGACGGCTCAAAAGATCCTGCATCTGGGCATACAGCGGCAGCAGTAGTAATTCCACAGCTGGACTTTAAAATAGGTGAAAGAACATCTAATTTCTTACCCGTTTATCTCCTCAGTATTGATTGCTATTCAATTGGCACTTCATTGGGTGGAAGAGGTACATTTGCCTCAAGTTGTTATTTGTTCTGATTCTTTATCAAGAAAAATGGAAAATCTAACTCAAGACAGGAATTCCTGCAGAAACTCTTCAGACCCTGTTTAGAATTCATCAGTCAGTAATAAAAGTCTTCTTTTTGTGGATTCCTGCTCATGTGAGCATTGTGGGAAAGGAAATAGAAGATGAGTTGGCAAAAAAGGCTTTAAAGTATACAAGAATTAATGTTAATGTCCCTCTAGGGAAAGCTGAAATGAAGGGCTTAATTAAAAAGATAATTAAGAATAGATGGCAAGAGTTGTGAACACAGGAAGGAAACGGAAGCCACTTAAATAAAATAAAGAAGTAGGATGTGAGAGAAGTTTGTGGCATAAGAAGGGATGACACAATAATTTCATGACTTTGTATTGGACACACAGCTTTGAATCAGTCACTTTTTAAAATTGTTGAACATAACACAGATTGTGCAGTATATGTGGATTTCCAGAAACAGTCGAACATGTTCTTCTAAAGTGTGCTGGTTATAATGAAGAAAGATCTCAGCTCATAAAAGAGGTTAAGTCTGTAGGAATAAATAGGTTAACATTAAAGAACTTGCTGAACAATAATTCATAAGTGACTACTTCTTTATTAGAATATCTTAAGAAAATTAACCTAACCCTAACGTTTGATTAGAAGAATTAAAAATGTATTTTCCTTCAATGCTTCACACTCCACTCCAGTAGGTGGCGGAAACGCACCAAAGCTGGTTTGCTAACTGCCATTAAAATCAGAAGAAGGAAGATAGGGTGTGTCTGTGTCACTGATTAAACCCACTGCCTATTGCTCAATTAAATAATCACATTGCTGCAGTGTTTTTAAAAAGTTTTGTATTTTGTTTGGTTTAATAATTAACATTACATTTGTGAGCATGACTCTTACTCGGCTTGTAAATTAGCAGAACTTACACGCAACCACTTCAAAACTGTTCACAAGCTTCTATGGATTTGATTTTGGTTGTCATTTGTTGAAATAAATATCGTACGTATCGTAAACGGTATCGTTTGCAGGGAAGAGAAGCTATTTTCAAAAGGTAAGCAGGTATCCATATTCATTTCAGTATCAGCAGCTGCAAAACGCCATTAAAGACAACAACTTTTACAGTTTAAAAAAACGATCAAAGTTACGTAAATGATAATATCTCCTTGTGGTTTCTCAGTTTGATCGATTTGAGCAACCAAACGACGCAAAACATAGGCATTTTGAGTTTGTGATAGTCCTTCCCATGTAGAAAATCGCTTCCTGCCCTCCATCTGCATTTCCCGCCACAGCAGTGATGTCATGTGCAAACAAGATGGTGTTGACTTATGACTTTGCACATGGTTTGTCTAATAAAAACACCACATAGACATATAAACAACATTAAAAACTTGATTTTCACCACAGGAGGTCTTTAATATTATTATTATATAAAGTTGTTGCAATGTTTGTCTAGCTATAGGTCAATTATTTTTTACTTTGTTGGACTGTTTTTCTTAGCAGAAAGTTTAGGATATACAGTATACAGGTAAGGTTATAAAACAATATCCCTTACATACTTATTTCATAACATCACCAGATGTGTCGCCATCATCATATTTTAAAATTATAAATCAACTCGTAATTAGTATTGTGTTTATGGCATCATTAAATCTAAATCACTCATTAGACCAACTAGCCTACTAAGCTTTGTGGTACAGTACAGTATAAGTTCAAGGGTCCCCAATCCTGACAGCTTCACTCAGGCCCTGTAGCTTCTGTCAGACACAGCATTTGGTGAGGCAGGCAGTCATTGAGCTGCCAACAGCCATCCGACCCATTTAAATTAGCTTTGGATGTCCACCAAGAGATTTAAGCTTTCTTCAGCAGGTCCTACATGCTGACTCATGTATGCTCCTTACGGTTCTATTAACCGATGTGAAGCCTAAGTCATTATTATTTTCGCCTCCTCTTTAAACTTCACCGCCCACCTCTCCTCATTCTGCTTGTTGCTTTGTTGTTTTCCTCTCACATAGCCTGGCACAAATGGCTTTTGTAATGAGAAAACAGCTATAAAATGCACAATGGCTCCCAAAAGTGGCAGGCAAGCAGTTTGCTATAAGTATGATTGTAAAATTGCTCAGAAACGCCTCTTGATTTCTTTCCTAACTCAATAGACATCCCTTCGGTGGATGGGATTGAACTGGTCTAAATGCCTGTTACACATGTACTGGCCATCAGGAGCACCAGGACTTCCCCGGTGGGCTTGTCGAATAGTGTGCGAAAGGTGAAACAAACGAGGGAGACCTCCTCGATATTAAGTGCTGTTTTTTAATTGCAGCTCATAGAAAAATCAAAAGGCATATACTTCAAAAGTGTGAGGAAACGGCGCTTGCAGTTTGTGTTTTTCAATACACATTCCATATAGTTTATTATTATATTATTATTATTTAAAAAAAAAACATTACGTAGTGAGGAGCATGATTTTACCTGAATTAGTAGATTTCAACTTTGTGTTCTAAGCATGAACTATATAACTTCTCATTAGGGCAACTAAAGGATAATTGAATAAAAGAGCTTTAAAACCTGCATTCCATTAAAACCAAACTATGACTTTTTCTCAATAAATTTAGTTCTGATTAATTTTAATTGAAGTAAACTTTTAATTCTATAAGATCCTGATGAAAGATCAGTATCTTAAATAAATCATGATATTGTTGCAATAAATTTACTTTACTGCATCCTAGCTCAAATGCTTTAATTACTGTCAAATGTGCATTTATTTGACAAAAAGGGCAATATTAATTTTGTAAACCCTGTAATTTTATCCCTTAAAACGAATCTTTGATCACCAAAATGGCATATATAAAAGTTTTTTTTTCCAGTGAAAAATATTTATTCATGCCTTAAAATAGCTTTCTTCCTTTAGTATACGCGGGTCCACGAATATGCAAATGAGCCCCGCCTCAACTCATCTACAAGTCGATGTATCAGAATGGTAATGCGTTTTATGAATCGCTCTCTACAGCGTCGGACACAAAACACTAATTAAGATGATTATCCCTTACAAAACATGTTCCCGTTCGCCATCTTAAGGCCAATTCACACCGCACAGACAAACGCCAACAAACAAGTTGGCAGTTGGATTTAGAATTTGATGAAAAGCCCCCAACTGACGCCAACGAACACAGTCAGTCAGGTGAAAACCCTGACCAGCGCCAACAGACGCAGTTTGTGAGTGGATGAGTGAGTGAATGAATGAGAAACAGAAAGAGAAAATGTCAGCTTGGTATGTCGACAAGCTTTCAGTAATCTCGAATCCCCTCTTGTACAGGCCTCAGAAACAGTTGCACTGATGGGCCTGTGTCTCCCAGCCCCCAACAGGCAGGAAGCAGCAGAGCATGACTTGTGATGAAGGATAATTACCCCACAGTCACTGGAGAGCCTATCCACTTTGCTAAAGTCACACACACACACACACGATTCATGCTGAAAGGAGAACAGAAGGCAATGAGAGAGATAGAGAGGAATACTAGATGGAAAGAGACAAGAAGAGGCAAAGTGATAAATTAATGATAAATGCTCTATAGCATGAACAATAGAGAGAGTGAACTGGGAATCAGTACGTCCATTATTTAGGATTGTGAGCGACGTGAAAAGAGAAAGGAAAAAGTTTTCAAGATTTAGGTCTGCTGATGATCTTTAGTCATAATTGTTCTTCCAACCATTTAATGTAAAAAAGAAGTCGTCTTAGGAGGCTTGACTGTGATATTCTCCTCAGTCACTCAAGTCAACAAATGTAAGATACATCAAATCTGGCCTCTTTAGCCATGTTGAGTTGAGGTCTGATTTGAGATTGAAAGGACTGAACTTGCTCCTCACACATGATCATGCTTGACGTATTGTGCAAATGACTTGCAGTTGACCTCGTCACACCAGCTTCTGCAGCTCACTGCGCGTGCTTCATCTCAAGCCTTTTTACAAATGGTAGTGCCATCTAGAGGACTTTTAAAAATGCATACATCTTCCTATAAATAGAAAATGTATGCATCCAACATCATGTAATTGATTTAGCCTTTGAAAATGTTTATGCAAGCTCTTGTTTTCAAACTTTCAGCTTCATTTTGAATTGCTTACATTGAGATCCATAGAAATTTGACAAGAGGAATTTCATGCATTGAGAATCCAGTGAATGATTCTGGTGATTTCTATTCGATAAGTTATTATCAAATCGAAAATATTGAGAGCGAGACATGACTGGTCTTGATTTGTTGATTACAGTGGTTTCAAACCTTTTTGACTTCAAGGCACTCCCTGTTTGAGAACTACTGTTCTAGGGAAATAAAGCTATCCACATATTATCTAATTTAGCCACTTAAAATGTTTGTGCAAGCATTCTGACAGAAAATATAAAGTTGTAAAACAGACAAGATTTGTATGATTTTCCCCTTCTTGACAAAAAACTACACTAATGGATTTTGTAGATCCATGTTTTTTGTAACAAGCATGTGAATTATTTGTGTGTATTCACTTGTTCAAAATCTATTAGCTTTTTTCAGAGCTGTGACAATATAATGACAAACTTGAAATAATGCATCACTTATTTTAGTAGCTAGTTTCAATAGATGCTTCTTCATTTGTATTATACCATCTACCATGTTTAATTCCAAGTTTGAAGTCAGGAAGCTTTTTTAAAAGAAAGTAATAGTTTTATTTAGCAAGGATCCATGAAATTGTTTAAAACAGACAATAAAGTTGTTTAATGTTATAAAAGATTCCTATTTCAAATAAAGGCTGTTCTTTCTTTTCTTCAAATAATTAGATTACTTTTTAATCTGAGTAACGTAACGCATTACAAGTAACGCGCATTACATAATCAGATTACTTTTTGATGTTACGAGTAAAGTAATGCATTACAAGTAATGTGCATTACGTAATCAGATTACTTTTTGATGTAACGTGTAAAGTAATGCATTACAAGTCACAGATATTATGTAATCACATTACTTTTTTGATGTTAATGCAAATTACATTCTAATAACACAAATATATTTATTTTCAGTAAAAAAAAAGTATATTTCAAAAACAATAGTCACAGTAATAGTATGAATTGTAGCTTAAATATGGCCATTGATGCATGAGGTCCACTATAGTGGACAGATGATTAATCAGAATTTTCTCCCAATCTAAAATCAATACTTGGGAAAATTTAACTGTGATATGACTCATTTATTGCTTGATGCTACAACATTTTTTTTTTACCTGCAAGAGTCTCCTAGGATAGAAGGAATGGATGGATTTCCTGGAGCAACTTGGCATTTCTGACTGGCCATTGGCCATCTTGGTTTGGAGGGGGAAAACGACACACGGCTTGCTACTTGATGGCAATGTACAGTATAGGATTATGCACCCATGGTCCAATGTAGAAGTTGATGTGCAACAATGCCATAAAAACCCATGCAAATGCAAGAAAATGCTTTTTGAATAGCTGTCCACTGTAGTGACCTCTATGCATGAAAGGGATGGCTTTAATCAAATAAATGCAGCCTTAGTGAGCATAAGAGACATTTAAAAAAAAAAAAAACTTAACATTTTTTTACAGGGCCCAAGATTTGTGGTGTACAGTAAACCACAAAAAGGTGTTATACAGGATTAATGCTGCACAAATATAGCATTATAATGCACTTAAAAAGATAACAACTATAAATAAAATAAGTTATTTTATAACTTCAAAATGACTTTTCATATAAATCCAAAAACATTAGCCTAATGTGTCCAAAAATCCCTCATCAACAAATAGACACAAAAAAATTTGATATTAAACATAATGCAATGTCATAGATCACAATTTTCCAAATACACAAAATTATATTAACTAAATCTCAAAAAAGTTGATATTCAGATGAAATGACAAAATTAAAAAATAGCGTTGCCATTCATGAAAACAGATGAGATTTTGTGTCATCTACGGTCAGGAAAAAAAAAAAAAAAGAAATTAGGGGGGGGGGGGGGGTGTGTGCATCTTACACCGACTTACCCTATGTATCGATTTTTTACACGTTGCAACGATACATCGTATATCGTTAATCTTTTGGTCGATGTATCGATCCATATTGATGTATTGTTACAACTTAAACCCCTAAGTGCGAGCACATCATCTTCTTCCTCATCATCATCTCGTGCTGATCTCTGGGCAGAAGGGGGTGTGTTCTCATCAGAGCGCTGGAAATCCCCCCATTAGTCACATAAAAGCGACCCGAACGGCAGCTTCACATCATATTAAAGCTCGATCCTGTGCCGAAAGAGGACTTTTAACTATGTAGGCACGGAGGACAGGGTTTAAATGGGCAATCTGACGGGCAGCTGGAGATATAAGGAGCCGAGCACAGTGGAAGAATGCGACTCGACGTGGGAAACGGACTCGGAGAGCGACGAGCATCAGCCGGGAGGAGAGGAGGAGGACAGCGGTATCTCCGAGTCTGTGAGCCCGGCGGATGCCGTCAGAGGAGCCGCACAGCTGGATCACGGACCACCGCAGGTGTCTCTCATCATTCACGAGCACTAAAAGATAACAAAAGAAAAAGGATAACAACTGAAAACGGTCATTTGTCGCATCTGTAGGAATTGCAAGCGTATGACACTGTGGAGTAGCTTAGCCTAATAATTGGTTTGTCAACCTATTACCATTAACATATAATTATTCTAAAATTAGACATTTGCTGCTGTAAAGAACACAACGCTACACTGAAAATAGTACATTTAGAGTAAAATATTGGCTAAATTCCGAACAGATGTATCCAAAATAGTTGGAGTTGTGATTGACTCTATGTCGTGTCATTATTGTCCCGGTAGGACAAATAGGCTACCAATTAATTTTAGTAATCGGACGTTGGCTTTGTAACATTGGTAATTGTGCTAATATGAACACAATTAAAGAACATTATGTTAATAATAACTATTTTACAAATTTGACCTATATTTGAAGAACCAGTTATGACCTTTTACTTTTGGCCTTTCAGCATTTTGATCTATATATTTATGCCTATTTAATTTTGTCAGATGTATTAATCAAATTTGACCAAAACAGTTGAGCATTTTTTAGATTTATTTCCTCATACATAATTTCCTCTATCATGGGGTACTGTGGTGACCCCTTGTAATTTTCTCCTAAAAAAACTTTAAGTCGCCATGAAATCAAAATGGATAATTCTTATTTTATGCAATATTGCAGTATTTGTTATGGTTTTTCTGTGCACAACATTAATTTAATAGTTTTTAAAATTCTTGTGCCTTCATGATCTTTACTCAAAATAACCTCCCCTCCCTCTTGCACGAACAATGCTCTTGTTTCACTTGTATACACAGTAGGTCACAATAGTGTAGTAGTAGTAGTAGTAGAAGAAAATAGAAAAATAATGCAGATGTATTATTATACATGAGATAATTTAAAAAGCCAAAATGATTGAAATTAACCAGAAAAAGGGAAGAAGATGTGTCACAGAGTTAACTTTTCTTAGAGTGGTTAAAAGTGTGAGGGTGGGTAAAATCTTTGCCCTTGTTAAAAGTCATTTGTTTTAAAATGGCTCATGTTCTCTCAAGATTTCTGGATTTTAAGGCCACTGAGACTGTGACCTGTTCAATATGACCTATTTCCTCAAGGTAAATTTGCTCTCTTGAATTTCCTGTCAGCAGAAGAAGGAAATTGGATTTTTATTCATTTGAAACTAAGATTTTGATAACAGTTTATCACACACCGTAATAGTTTTTTTTAAAACCATGCATCAAAGACCATTATTTAAAGCATTTATGTAAGTGAATATAATGTTATTAATTAATAAGCTTCACAGGCATTTCAGTATGTCATTGGTCCCAACAAGCAAACAGCTTCATGTTGTGTGTAGAGTGCAAGCCTTCTGTGCTGTGCTTTCACTCAACCGTAAAGATGTTCAGTGTTTGAACATTACAAGAGGCTGAGAGCTAAAAATGGTCATGAATTAGTTAGAAAAAAGTACATACAGTAGTCTACAAAATGGAGCTCCTCTCTCCCGTCTAGAAGCATTTGCATCCCAGTGGGGAAGAGCAGTGACAATGTAGCTCAGATGCTGATGAGTGAAGTCATTCATACTCTCTTTCACTGCCTATGTAACCATTCCATTCCTCTCACTCTCTTCCTCTCACACAGTTTGGTGACATAATGGAGTCTTCCACTAGGATGAAGAGGAGCTTTTATGCCGCAAAGGACTTGTACAAGTATCGCCACAGTTATCCGGTAAAGAATTACATCTACTCTCTTTAGATTTCTCATGCAGAGCTCGGAGGCCGATCCTCTTTGAATATGAACGTTTCCAGTAAATATTGCCGTATGGTCAGAAGAAAAAATAGTTGAGACTAGATGTACAATTGTTTTTGTTTTTTTGCTCTCTCACTCTCTCTGTATCTTTTTGTCCTGTTTTTATTCTGGGATTTTGTTGCTCAGAACTACAAGGAGCCTCGTCAGCCGAATGAATATCTCAATCTGAGATTCTATCTGAATAAGATCCCCCTGGTGCCAGACGGTGAGTGTGTGTTTGCTTACATGTTTTAATGAAAGAAGCATAAGACTGTACAGTGGGATCTGGACTGAAAAGCAGGCCATCACTTACACTATATTGCCAAAAGTTTTGGGGCGTCTGCCTTTACATGCACATGAACTTTAATAACATTCCATTCTTAATCTGTAGGGTTTAATATTGAGTTGGCCCACCCTTTGCAGCTAAAACAGCTTCAACTCTTCTGGAAAGGCTTTCCACAAGGTTTAGGAGTGTGTTTATGGGAATTTTTGACCATTCTTCTAGAAGCACATCTGTGAGGTCAGGCACTGATGTTGGATGAGAAGGTGTTCTATCGGGTTGAGGTCAGGACTCTGTGCAGGCCAGTCAAGTTCATCCACACCAAACTCGCTCATCCATGTCTTTATGGACCTTGCTTTGTGCACTGGTGCACAGTCATGTTGGAACAGGAAGGGGCCATCCCCAAACTGTTCCCACAATGTTGGGAGCATGAAATTGTCCAAAATTTCTTGGTATGCTGAAACATTCCTTTCACTGGAACTAAGGGGCCAAGCCCAACCCCTGAAAAACAACACCACATCATAATCCCCCCTCCACCAAACTTTACACTTGACACAATGCAGTCGGTCAAGTACCATTCTCCTGGCAACCGCCAAACCCAGACTCGCCCACTGGATTGCCAGAGTAGAGAAGCATGATTTGTCACTGCAGAGAACATGTCTCTACTGCTCTAGAGTCCAGTGACTGCGTGCTTTACACCACTGCATCCGACGCTTTGCATTGCACTTGGTGATGTAAGGCTTGGATGCAGCTGTTCGGCCATAGAAACCCATTCCATGAAGCTCTCTACGCACTGTTCTTGAGCTAATCTGAAGGCTACAAGAAGTTTGGAGGTCTGTAGCTATTGACAGAAAGTTGGCGACTTCTGCACACTGTGCGCCTCAGCATGCGCTGACCCCGCTCTGTGATTTTACGTGGCCTACCACTTCGTGGCTAAGTTGCTGTTGTTCCCAATTGCTTTCCCAATTGTTTGTAGAAGCAGTCTGCGTGCCTAGGTGCTTGATTTTATACAAATGTGGCCATTTAAGTGTTTGGAACACCTGAATTCAATGATTTGAAGGGGTGTACCAATACTTTTGGCAATATAGTGGTATGTTTCTTAAAATTCCATCATATGTGTGCATTTTACTTCATCCTCTGAATGTGTCAGGAGTGATATGCTCTAAATGTGCACTGCATTGTACCATAGTTGAGGGATTTTTTTTTTTCACAAGAGCAAGTCTGTTTCCTGTATTCTTTAATAATTAACTAATATTATTGCTATTCTTTCCATGACAGCATTGTATGGTGTTCAAAATGTTTGCCAAACAAATTTGCTTTATTGTTTTTAAATCACCATTATATTAAAGGAACTTCCTCTCTGGAAGTCCCTTGATTCTCATAATGAGACTGTGAGACCTTAATTGTTACTTGGGGAAATTTTGTTCACAGTAATAACAAGCAGCCACTTCAGGAAAAAAAGCATTGGTGGAAAAATGATCTGGGCTGGTAATTCAGCAAGATTCAAACCATGGTTCACACAAACGATACTTGATCCAGAGAGTCATCTTAAAAAAACATTTTACCCTTGATTATTATAACACTTCAAGGAATAGTTCAGCCAGAAAATGAAAATTCATTCATATAAGTCATTATTTATTTGTTCCAAATTTGTGTGCTGTTATTTAAAAGAAATTTAAGAATGTACATAATCCACTTTTTACAGTACCTACAGATGTCTGTTATGAGATTGAATCATTATTTTGAGTAATTCCTTATCAATTAATTGGTTTATGTGATTTACAAAACCATTCTGAATCATTTGTTCAGCTCAAAGACAGATCTTGCTGGATTGGCTGATTAATGAAAAAAATAATAAAACATTTCATACTTTAATACTGCTGGACTGGATCTTCTTACCCGTGGTCAATATGACCTGGCATTATTTACAGAAAAGTGTATCCTTCTGTTTTCTGTATCCATGGTTTTGAACAACATTAGGTCTGGGTGAGTAAATAGTGATTGAATTTAAAATTTTGGTTGATATATTGCTTTAACCTCCATGTTGCACTGGACATGTTCTGAAAATTGCTGTGGATTAAATGTGTCGGTCTAAAAGAGATTTTGCTAAAGGCAAAAAGTGTTGTCAGTCCCACCTACAATATTTTACCTGCCAACACAAGAATATTACAGTACACAAAGACATGGACATACATACTGCAAGAACATTTTTACCTAGACAAACATAAAGCAGTTTTTACAACTGAATACACATGCCAGCTGGTGTGAAGGAAGAACATGGGTTCTGGAGTGCTTCATTAGCTGAATGTTTTCCCTGCGGGCCACTTTAGGCAGGCAGACAGTGAAGACATCTCAGAGGAGCCATTTATTGGTTATTGTGGGCATGTTTGAGAATTAACTGAATCTGTTGTGCAAGCATTTAATGGCAGCAACTGCTTCACTGCTGTTTGTGTAGGACACACACGCACTCACACACACACTCACAAACACAACATGCCGTTCTCTGTGTCCCCCAGAGATTTCAGTGTTTCCATGTCACAGATGACCTACACCTCTATTTACACTCTGAAACAACACACAGTCCTGTGTGTCTTCTTAAAGTGATAGTTCACCCAAAAATGAAAATTCTGTCGTCATTTACTCACCCTTATGTCATAAAAATCAAAGCTGATATAAGCTTTGACTTCCTTTATATCTGTGGAACATTAAAAGAAGATATGTTGATATGTCAAAAGGTTTTTTTCTCCATAAAATGGTCACCAACATTCTTCAAAATACCTTCTTTTGTGTTCCACAGAAGAAAGAAAGTCAAGCAGGTTTGGAACAAATGGTGAGTAAATTATGACAGAATTTTCTCATTAGCATGTTAATGTGTTCATTAGAGAATAAGTGATGTCTGACATGAGAATTAATCATTTTTCACAACGTTCATAAAATAGATCTGAATGATTTGATCACAAATTTCACTTATTTGTACAACTTAAATGATCAAGGTTCCAGTAATTCTCAAGTTAAGAGCTTGTTGGAAGAGAAGACAAATCCATAACCACTTAAATTTTGGTATGCTCATTGTAAAAAATCTTTTGGACTACAGATAAGATATTTTATGGTGCTTTTGCATTCTTTTTGAGACTGTCTGCATGAAAAAGAATTACCAGGACATTATTCACAGTTTGACATTTGATTTTCCATGGAAGAAATAAAGTCATAGACATTACAAAAAATCTTGACAGAATTGTAATTTTTGGGTGAACAGTCTCTTTATTAGAGTTTTAAAAGACTAATTCTGAGCTTGGCCCGTTGTGATGATTTATTCTTTTTCTCTTTGTCCCCCCAGGTATTTATATTGAAGAAATCCTCACTAAATGGAGGGGAGACTATGAAAAACTAGAGCACAATCATACATACATTCAGTGGTAAGACATTTCATCAATATTCAAGCTTCTTGACGAGCAATAAAGTGCATAGTCAGTAATTGCTTAATAAGGCTTCTTATTAGACTTCACAAATTGTTATTGGCCAGTCACTTATTATTAAATTATTATTATTGCTTGTTGAAAGAACAGAGAAAGTTACATGCTAATATGCATGAGGGATTTTTGGAGGGGAGATTAGATATGTTTTTCTTTACCATCTGTTTAAAATGAACTTCATCTTCTTTAGATGCAAATCCTGTAGATCAAGGCAAAAGCAAACAAAAGCATGAAAGCGGACAAAGGCAGTGATAAAGACAAAATCAGCACAATTGTGGTATCTGCAGGTCAAGGGGTCAGTAATATCTTCTTTGGCGACAAAGGATGGCCTTAGGACTACATTGGATAAAAAGTTTCTTTAATGTTTAACGTTGCTTAAATATTCATGGACCGCTTTGGCTGACATCATCTCTTTAGTAACTGAAGAAGCTTTGGGGAATGTCTATGACTTGAGGGCATTTTTTGATTAAATGGTCCATTTTCCTAACATTGAAGAGGCAAACGATAAAGGTTTAATCTTAATGGCAGAAGAAAAGTGCAACCCACATTATAGGAAAGAATGTATGTAAGCTTTTCTAAGAATTTGAGATTAAATCAAGCATGATTAATTTAACATCTTGCAAGCACTTTAGTGAAACAGCATCCAGCTGCTTGGGTGCATCATAGCTTCGGATATATTGAGACATGAAAATGCATATTTCATATTTGTCTTTTAAAGCTGTTGGTATCAGAGAAATACCCAACATTTGGATTTCGATGATGATTATATCATTGAGGAAAAAGAGGAAATTAATCTTATTCAAACTGCAGTTTGTGCATAAGATAAGGTCTAATGTGTGAATTGTTGAAGTACAATTACGTGCCTGCATTCGCCTTTTGCTTCTGTTGGCCAAACAATACAAATTGCTTTCTTTTGGCCTTATCAGATCTTTAAAGAAAGCTGTTCAGTTTGTAGTCCTAAAACCTGGAAGAGAATTACAATTTGCGGGGTAGAAGAAACTTTTCAACATGACTAATGTAATTTTTTAAATCAATATGGGCTTAAAATTTTTTTTTTTTTTTAAATAACGATTTAAGTTACTACAAGCATGTTCTCGATCAAATGCTGATATTAGCAACATTTTCAAAGCACACAATGTGTGTAATGGATTTATGTATCTCAAGTAAAGTTAAAGCTGCTGTCCATAACTTTTTTTAAATTATTAACTTTTTTTTATTTATTTATTTTTTTTATCATTTATTTAGCAAGTACATAACCAGCCAGTGTTCCAAACTATCTGCTTGCCTTAGCTGGATTCAAAACGGTAAGCTTGTAATAATGTTTTTAATTCCAGTGGTACTGGTGGATTTCTGCGGGAAATTCGAGCATGTCTTTGCGTCATTACGTCATTACGTGTCTCGGCTAGTAGGCTACGTTGCGTGTGAGGATGTTGGAGGTGGAGATTTGTAGCCTTTTCTCACAGCACTTGATATAATTAAACGTATTAATTTGATGGCGGATCCAGAAAGGTTCAAACGACAATCACCAGTGACAACTGGTGATTCACCCGTTGTAAAACGCAAAAGACTTTGGACTTCGGAGTGGCTACAGAAAAAAAGAGACTGCAACCGGGCCCATGCGAAAACAAGGATAAATATCAGAAGGGCATTAAATGAGTTACTGTGCTGATGTTGTTAACATTAACAATTTGAGAACAAAGTATAATTTGCACGGTTTGACGTGACATGATAAGCGATCATTAGATTTAATCAGCGCGATTTACTGCAATGCTTTTTTCCCCTTAGTTGGTCAGAACAAATGTGGATGTTACTTACTTGTTCAGATGACATTTTCCGGTGAAAATTCTTATGTTGGTCATATTTCCAAAAAGTGGAATCGGACAGTATCCACACCGGCGCGGTGACTGACAGCCGGACATTCTCCTCAAAACATTGGATTCATCCGCGCTGTGCCGTGCCGAGGCACAACCCATGATTCCGCGAATAACTGCAATTGCAGATTTCGAACAGAGATTGCGACAAAGAGGAAAAACTACGGACTGCAGCTTTAACCACAGACCTTTTTCTAATCAGTCAAAAAAACTGCTAAAATTAGCCTTCAAATTTTCATTTGCCGTCATGTCATTTGCTTTTTTGTTTAATGCCTTAGTCATCTTATTTCATCCTATAATTCATTTTAAAAATAAATATTATACAATACCTATGACACTAATGAAGAAACATGTAAACAGTATTGAATTAGAATCTGCTTTTCAGCTAACTTTGAAGGCCGTATGAAGGTTGAACAGTGGTTCTACAATACGTCATGTGCTCTTGTAAAGCTCTCAGCTGGGTGTCGGTACATCTCACACACTCTCATAGCTGAAGCTCCTGTTCGTTCTTGTCTGTGCTGTGAGGGTGATGAAGAGGGGGAGGACATGATGCCCTGAGCCTGCGTGAAATAACAACACGGTTCTAAAATCAGGCTTCGCACATATGCTGCCAATCGTACCTCGGCACTCCCTCCTGCCGAGGAAAAAGTGATTAGCTTCTCTCATTCCCCCCTACTAATTTTTTCACACTCTGTATGCTTGCAGGGCTATTTGCATAATATCAATTAGCGAATGTAAAAACACGTAAACGGTGAGTGATTGTAAGCAGACAGGTTGCTAGCATTTTGCATCTTTAAGTAAATAAAGACGAGATGACAGTGAAAGCAGAGTTGCCAATTCCACTTATTATATGCATATTTGGCCTTGTTTTTTTAAGAAGTCGCTTATAGATTTGGGTAATCGTGGGTAGGCTCTTTTTTTTAAAATAATATCTTATCAGATAGACAAGGAAAATAAGTTCACTTGTTTACGTGTTTTATGAGTTTTGAGGACAATAAAATCACCATTTGCCAGGGAAGGGACTTCATTTAGGACTTTTCTGAATGGGGCTAGAAAATGATCTTCGGACATTTTTGACCGAAAAAAACTTTTACGTTTTGTTTTTTAAGAATTTTTTACTTGATCGGAATGGTACAAAACTTGGTAAACATCATTTGAAAAGGTTAAATGGTCCTGAAAAAATAGTCAGACTTGTGCTCCTTGTGGTCAAAAATGACCGCATTGGAAATGAATGGGAGACAAATTTCATCTAGTGAAAACTTTTGAAGAAGAAGAAGAAAACCTTTATTTATCCCACAATGGGGAAATTTCGTTTGAGGAGAAAAATACAGCATGACATGAGGAGAGGTGAGGAGAAAAAAAGGCAACCCCCAGACTATGCTCCTATAAGGAGTACAGTTTGGGAACAGTAAAAAACACCTCAGCAACATTAGCACATATCAGTACACTCTACAACATGAACACACAAGACTTGCAACAGGGGAGGGGAGGGGAGTGGGGGATGGAGGTAACTCAGCACAGGCAAGCAGCCATCCGGTCCTGCAGCCATTTCTCGGCGCTGGTCAGACCCGCCTGTCAGACTGGGGGTACAAGCATCGAAGGCGAGGGATGGGGGGTAGGGGAGGGTGATTGCATATCTGTATATATGTAAGAGTTTGTGTATGTGTAGGCCTGGAGAGTCGCTACACCTGGCATCATAATCTAGGTGCCTCAAGTCCGCAGGATGTCATAGCGATACACAGCAGTTGCCATGGAGACAACCTTGATCAGGTCCCAGACAGAGTCAACAATCAACAGGTGTCAGTGGGGAGTGGGGGAAGGAACGCAAGAGCGTCTCAATGCAGTGCTCTTCCGGGGTAGATGTTGTTCCAACAGCGGCCTCGGCCAAGGCCAGTGCTGGTAGAGGGGGGCCGAAAGCAAATAAGATAGGGATTGTTTGGTCTTGGGACGAGTAGCCGCATTCCAATTTACACAGCTCCTGGTCCATTTGGGTCTCCGAAACGATCCATTTGCCTTTGCAAAGCTGTGAGCTTCTCCATGATGTTATCCATATTGTGGTTCATAGTCACAGTCTGAGTGCTGACAGCTCTGCCCACTGCTTCAATCATGACGGGCAGCCTTGTGGGGCTTTGGACAGCTGTCACCGTCTTCTTAATTGCTCGATAAACCAGGGCAATGCCTAATCCAATCAGCAGAAGACCTGTTATCATGGTTCCGAATAGGTAGATATCTTCAATGTCCTCCACGGAAAGAGCCGCCAGACACACGACCCGCCACCTCTCCCACGCGTCCATCGTGTAGCCAGCTGCGAACGTTCCGGCAGGGCAGTCAGGTTCCCCCGAACCCAAGCTTCTCGTTGAGAAGATGGTGTCAATTGCGTTGAGAGACCAGTTTATCAAATCCATAATTTCTTAGTTTGGAGAGCAGTGCGGAGAGAGTCTCTCAAAGTACAAGACAGAAGACTAGACGAGTAGAAAACTTTTGGTACTGCTGCCAAACAAAATCGTACTGAATTTGAAAGCGAATTTTTTTAGATATCAAGCTCAAATTTGGAACACAATTTGTTTTTGAAAATATGTATTTCATATACAAATTTAAAAAAGTATTTTTGTGCATTTTTAATAACAATAAACGTAAAATTCTCTAACTTTTTTTTTACTCTGCCAAGTGTCGTCTTTGAAAAGAGATCAAACTTAAGTCTTAAGTTTGTGCTCTACAGCGTTCAAGATTTACGACAGTTTAAGTTTGGAAATTGAATTTTCAGGTCTATGCTCAAAAAGTGAATAAATGGATTTTAAATACAGTGTAAATATAATTTAGCACCATAAAATCCCCTAAAAATACAAAATATTAAATAAAAAAACATTATCGAACTAAAATATAGTAGGCCTACATTAATTTCATTGAGAAAAAAGGGTTAAAGAATAAAAGACGATCTATGTTTTTGACAGAACATAATAGAAAGCATGAACTAAATCCCTTAAAAATGGTTCCCTGTGCAGACTGCGTGATGTCTTCGGACGAGACGTTAAACCGAGGTCCTGACTCTCTGTGGTCATTAAAAATCCCAGGATTTCCTTCTGAAAAAAGAGTAGGGGTTTAACCCCGGCATCCTGGCCAAATTTGCCCATTGGTCTCTGGACATCTGTAAGCTGGTGTGTGTTGGGCGTTCTGGTGCAATATGGCTGGCGTCGCATCATCCAGGTGGATGCTGCACACTGGTGATGATTGGGGAGATTCACCCCTTCTATGTACCCAGAAAAGCGCTATATAAATGTAACAAATTATTATTATTATTATTATGTGTGTATGCCCCACCAACCAAAATCAGGGGTCGCTTATTTTGGGCTTGTTTTTTCAGGCCAAGTCACTTTTTCTCTAGCAAAATTTGACAACACTAAGCGAAAGCTTAACTGCTATAGCAAGCATCCGGCCAGGACTTCATGGCTTCAGAGAGAGAAAAGAAACAAGGGAATGTTGTAGATGAAGAAAAGAAGGGAAAAGAAAGATGTGCCAAGGTTTGCGGGTTGTCCTTCGCTAGTGGCCAGCAAGATGTAGGATCAAACTTCTGACAGAGAGAAATTTACCCTTTATTGAATTGTGTGTGTGTGTGTGTGTCCTTTTTCTTTTTCTCTTTCTTTTTCCTTGATATGAGTTTGTCAGTGGTCGGTGCCAATACTGATATCTAGGGAACTTTGTATGGTTGATATAAAGCTAATATATGATGTAGGCTAATACAATGAAATTCTAGCAAATGACTATATTCCTGTAGTTCAAACAGTAGAGCATAGCACTAGCAACGTCAAGGTCATGGGTTCAATTCCCAGGGTAAAATGTACACCTTCAATGAAATGTAAGTCTCTATGGATAAATGCATACTGTATATATTTAATATATTTCTTTTACTTACTCGAAATTAATCAAAATGTTTCCTATAATACCAAAAATGTTTGCAGATGATTATTGTCCAATGTTGTCAGTTGTTTCTGTAATTGATAAGTGAGGTTCACAATGTAATTTTGGGAGGAGTGAACCCATCTAATCTTTCAATTAACTGCCGGACCATATAAGCAGTCGCACCTTGCTCTGGCATCAGCTGTTTTTGCATCCCTCCACCTCCCCAACTCCTCCAATATAATTTAGGCATCTTGCTACCATACTCATCATACAAGCATTAGTAGTCCCACTGGGGGGTATATCTAAGCTCGAGTTGAAGCTGCTTCCCCGAGCCCCTCCACTGCGGACAGCAAGCCAAATACGCTTAACACCTTATTAGCTTAAAGATTATATGGGCAAAGGAACTCGTGAAATAATAATTAATTCTCTGAGGTAGATCCTAACCTGTTTCCCTGACTGCTGTTACAGGCTCTTCCCACTCAGAGAACAGGGCCTGAATTTTTATGCTCAAGAACTCACTCAGGATGAGATAAAGGTATGTTTCTAAAGTCAAACACCTCCTTTCAAGATCTGAAAGAACAGTCAAGACATATACTGTACATTCTTAAAAATAAAGGTTCTTCAGTGGTTCTTCGTATCAAACAACTTTCTTCTTTGTAAGAATTTTTTATTTTATTTTGCTGTTTAAACCAGAGAACCATATTGCCAACTCAAGACCTTAAAAAAAGTTATTTTAGACAGAGTTTAAGATATAAAATTTGAAGTACTTTAAAGTTCTGGTACATAGAATAAACAACTAAAGAATAAAATGTTTTTATATATATATATATACTAATATATTAAGCTGTAAAATCCTTTGGTTCTAATTGGAACCTTTATTTTTAATAGTGTGTTATCATCTAGTCAAAGGTGTCAGAACATCTAAAAATAGGTTTCAGGCAGTGGCACGTTGTGTTTTAGTGTCATCCTGCCTCTTTTTGTATTTGCCCTTTAATAACCTGCTACAGTCATTGTGCAGATCACCTTTTACAGAGTGACTTTTTGATGTCAACAGGAATTCCAAAGCACTCGAGAAGCCAAGAGACGCTTCCTCCTAGCATATACGATCATGTTGGATTTCTTTGGAATCAAACTCCTGGATAAAAATGGGAATGTGGCTCGGGCCCCAAACTGGCAGGATCGCTTCCAGCACCTGAATGAGTGAGTTGTCTTTTCGTTTTGCTGTTTTTAAGTCCTTTTTACTCTATAATTCCTTTCCTCTGATCTTTATGTTCTACTCCACTTGCACCAGTTCTCTTTACATTCCCTAATCTTAGTCTCCTGTCTCCTGCCATATTTAGCGTGCTTCAGTCCAGGGAGTTAGCATCCTTAGTCTCCAATCCCTGAAACACAATTTTGGTCATGACCCTGACTGTACTGTCATGTGACCATTTCATGCATGGGCCAGAGAAATGGGTCAGGCGCACAGAGGATAAATAGAGAAGAACTAAATAGGATTCAAAAACTTTTACATTTAGAGAGATGGTGAATGTGAGCGGGGAAAGAAATGTTGGAAAGGAGAGTTGAAAATGAGTTTGATGAACGCATGATAAGCAAGGAGGGAGCGAAAGAAAATCCGCAGTGCAGCGCGCTGAGTGGTAGACATAGATGACTGTGCGTATCTGTCTGTGTGTCATTGCCCCAGGACTGTGCCATAGAGGACACATATTACATTACAGAGAGGCACCGCTTGATGAACTTTGTCTGCAGTGTGAATGAGCCTGTACCAAAAGCTATCATTTTGAGAACGCTGAGTTTATTATCTTACACTGGACAAAAATTACTCCTTAATGAGTTTTTATTTTAAAAAAACAATCCATTTCAGATCAATTTACTTGAGAAGCAACACTGCATAAGATATTTAGGCCTGTTTTCAAGTAATGTCATTTAAATGTAATTGTTTTTGGATATACTGCACTGTCAGATTTTTTAACTTATTTTAATCTTGTTTATACTTTAAACAAGTTAAAAATCTGCCTGTACTTTGTTAATAAAACCTCATTAAAAGTTAGTTGACATGTAGTTGCAAAGTTCGGGAGGAGCACATTCAGATAATTAACACAAGTGGAGAGCACTCAGCAATCAATGGTAAGAGGTGTATATACACTCAGCAGTCTCACCTCAATCCATTGACAATTTTGCAGCATCCCCCCACCACCCCTTCTCCACGCTTCTAGTCCTAAACACTTACATACGGGGGGAGTACTCTGGGTTCGGGCCGAACTCCGAGCTCGGAGCCCTCCCCCCGGACAGCACGCCAAATACGCATTAAACTTTACCCCCTCAAATTGTATGTAAGTGTGAACTCGTGAATTAGAGTATTAGTAGACTCCCTGCTTAATATCTGCTAAATCTTTATTGTGATGGTCCTCCAACAGACAATCTACTATAAGTAACTTTGCAAGTACGTCAACTGATTCTAACCCTAACTCTACCAGTCTACTAATACTCTACTAACACTCTAATGAGAGTTAGTAGACATGTACAGTAGGTGCAATGTTACTTATAGTCAACAGAATGTGTTAAAAGGACCATCAAAATAAAGTGAAACCAAAGTTTACAGTGTAGCCATAGATTAGCCAAAACAACTTAAAGGAGACATATCATGCTTTTAAATCATTCCTTTTTACATATAAATCATACATTTGTGGTCTATATAAAGCGGAACTGCAATGCTTGGGTCTGAATTCCTCATTATTATAGCTCCACAGGCCCCTTTTCTACCCCTTTTCTGATGTGCGTCTGAGAGCAACTCGTTTTGGTGCGGTCTTTTTAAATGCAAATGAGACACGTCATACCCCGCCCCCTCTCCAGGTTGTAGAGGTGACACTCGGTTCAACTCCACCCCGTTCGGCCATTTTTGTAGTTTGATAGCAGAGATACGATTATCTAGCGGCACAGAAACGTTTGAACATCCAAGATTTGTGTCAACACAGAAAACATTTCATCATTGGATAGTTTTTTCGTTTTATTAAAGTGTTGTTTTATGTCAGCTTAATGCCCGGAACGCTTTTCAGAAAAGATAAGGCAACTTATTTAGCACAATTCACATGGTAAATCAGGAAAAAAATATCTCCGAATGCTCCACATGAAACTTTGGTCTTCCGACCTTTTACCACCGTGTCGATTTATTTTGATTAATATGTGCGAGGGAGAGAGAGCAAGACAGCACCTAGTTTGGAGACGGTGGTGAAGTCTTGTTTACACTTTCGCCTGGCTCGGAAGAGAGAGAGAGAGCGCTCGCGCGAGTCGCGACCGGGTCTCTCTCTCTGCTCGTTCTTTCAGTTAAACATGCGCCCTGTCACAAGCGCGGCAGTTCATCTACATTACTCACCGATCAAATAAGACTTTGGCGGGACAAAAAATCGCTTTGGCGGGCGCCAAAACAAGTTCAATGCAGGAAAAACCCTGTTGTTGCTGAAGTAGTTATCCTTGAAGTGCTTCGCGTTCGCGCACACAAAAATGACTTTATGGGTACATTTCCGTTAAAACTAAACTCAACCAGGCACTTCGAAGAGGTTCTGATGCTGGGAGATGGTGTAATGAAGCGTGTGGGTTACTACATCCAACAACCGAACATTTTGACTTACCCTCTCATAAGTTCTGCATCTTTGAGCTTGGACTACAAAATCGTAGCGAGAAATAAAAATGGCGGATTGCTCGAAGTGTTGAGCCGTTAGTCGATGTCCTTATTTGGCAGTTCCGCTGCAAATACTGTGACGTAATTGTTCACAAAACGTCATAGATAACAGAAAAAACGGAACAGGTTGAAAAATAAGGCCAAAACTGAATATAAAGATATCAACGAAACAGCTGAAGAGACTAATTTCAAATTTTCTATACTTCTAAACACTAAAAATATACAACAAAATGCATTTAAGGGCTAAAAAAGTGGATTTAGCATGATATGTCCCCTTTAAGTAATGTCAAATAAATTTCAGTATCACAAAGTGAATTGGTACTGTGTCCTATTAATTCATTAATTTGTAAAGTTTATATAATGGAGGGTTCTTAATACTTAAAACTAGGTCACATAAGTAAATATTTGGTATATGTTTTATTAATATATGGTATATTTTATTATTTTGTATTGAGCAAGTTATATTGTTAATACAACTAAAGTGTGTCAAGGCGTGCAATATACTATCAAATCAAATCAAATTTTATTTATAAAGCACATTCAAAATAAACCTTGGTTGGCCAAATGACATAAAAGAAAAACAGAAAAGGCAAAAATAGATAGAATTAGATAGAAATAGACTATGGCCTTGGGCACCTTATACCACCTGTATAATGGTTACTTTAGAAAAGCACCCAAGAAAACCCTCCAACAGACTAGCTTTTGTTTTTAGTAAATATATTTAGTAAATATGGTCATTTTTATTGCAGAAATAGGTATCATTCAGACAGAACATGTTTTTGCGGGTTAAAAACGTGAGACGCAGGTCAGTGAAATGGAAAAAAATGCTTATCTTCTTTTAGCTTGAGGTCCGCATTTTAAGAACATTTTTGCAAAACACTGCAAAAGAAGCAAGACATGAGAGCAATAATCTCATTCTGTGTGAACGACCACTTAATATGCTTGGACCATTTTCCACTATTCCTGACAAAGTCTAATGACCAAAAATAAAATGTCATAAAATGTTCTCTTTTGTCAACAACCAACATTACTTTATTGAAAATGTTGAATATTGTGTTAAACATATTTTTTGTACTATGACCTCTTGTCTTTCCAGGTCACAGCACAACTACTTGCGTATCACTCGCATTCTGAAAAGCCTTGGTGAGCTGGGCTTTGAAAGCTTCAAGCTGCCCTTGGTGCGTCTGCTTTTGGAGGAGGCGCTGGTGGAGGGCACATTACCCAACATGCGTCACAGCGCACTGGAATACTTTGTCTACACACTGCGGCACCACGCTCAGAGACGTACCCTGCTTCGCTTCGCCCAGCGCCACTACCACCCGCCCGAGAACTTCATCTGGGGGCCACCCAGGAAGAAACGCATTCCGGCCTCTGGATCCACAGGGACAAGAGTGGGAAAAAACGAAGCAGTGGAGAGGAGTGCGGGCAAAGCCAGGTCACCCAGGGAGGGCAGAAATCATTTTGAGAGGGAGGTGGAGGACATGGACAAGAGGAAGAATGGAGAGTGGAAAACAGCAAAAGGGTCCAAGGTTGTTCTGCAGGAGTGCAGGGGGAGGGTAGATCTAGAAGAATATATTGAGACCATTCCTCTGTAAGAATAGAAAGAGAGGGATTCTGGGAATGCTCAAATAGCCTAAGCTGAGCTTCAAGTTAGGCAAAGGAATGGCACAGCAATATTATTCCATACTATTGCCTTTTAGAGACTTGTTTTGTGAACAACTTGACTGTTTGACTTTTTGAAATACGAAGTGTTTTTTCTTAACTCCGAATACTTTTCAAAGTGTTAGCGGATGAATATCTCTGCTGTAATTCTTACTTGCAGCCCTCTGGAGAGTTCTTAGCACATGTACAAGTGTTAGTATATATATATATAAGTGCTACCTGAGCACATTGTGTGAAATATTGCACTTTTTGTGTATTCAGTCTTCCCCTGTGAGAGAATATTATCTTAATCTACAGGCTTTGGGAATAGGCTTTATTTTCTAATCTTAAGGCCGACTCTCAGACAGACGTGTCTTTTCTGTGTTTAGAGCTTGCTGAAGTTTCTTGTTATGGATACTCGTAGCTCCTTGCAACAGATCATAATAATGTGTAGTCAGTGTGAATATACTTGCAGGAATTTTCAGGTAATTGATCTTCCATGTTTTTATAGGTACGTGTGATACTTTAATCCAGTTTTCTCAAAAACGTCTTGCAATATAAAGTGCCTCTTCTTCCGTTTGTTACAGCATGCGTCGCGCTCTATCATTTTGAGTCTGAAGTAGTGTGCCGTGTGTGGAAAAACGATAGGCTATACGCAAAACGAACTTGAATTTTATGTTTTTTGATTAAACAAAGTATCATCTATCAAATTATGTACATTTTTTATGAAACTTGAAAAGATAAATTCCGTTTTGACAGCATTAAATATGAGCGTGGTGTGACAGGTCGCAGGTTTGAGTAATGGGCGTTGCAAAAGGTCTGCATGAACACAGTTTAAATATATTTAATGATTGTACTGTGAGAGTTTTATAATGGATGCTCGCTGAAGAAGTGTATTTTGGATAAGTATGTGAGGATCGGTGGTGGGCATCAGACTTGTAGTATTGATTTGGAGAGGAAGGGGAGTAAAAAAGGTTGGGAGCCACTGGGTTAGGGGTTATTTTTTGTTGTAGCAATTCACCTTTTCTGCACGCCCATTACTGCAGCCCTTTCTCGATCATGGTGTGACAGAGCGCGCGCATTAACCGATCTTCTATTCCTACTACTAGTTAAAGCACAAAATATACATAAATGGACTTCCAAAGGTCTATTTAAAAATAAAGTACAACTTACTAAAATGTATCATTTCTCATGTAATCGGTGAAGAAGAGTTTCCACGGCGGAAAGACGTCAATAAAACAGCTTGCGAACATGGTAACGTTACATTTACCTCAGGAAAGCCATTCAGTGGCCATAGCGTTAGCTAGCTGGAGAAGTAAAATTATAGTTTATATATGCACTGCACACTATTATAAATAAACTTTATACTTAGCCTGTTATTGTCTAAATTATAAGAATGAACTTACTAATTCTGACAGGAACTGTGGAATCTTTAGACATCATTTTCTCAAAAACAGCTTTTAATGACAGCCACAAATTAAATGATAGTTATCTCGACGGCAGTTTGAAAGATAATGGTAGTGTAATATTATACAGCAAAAACGTTGCTTTTTCATTTAGTGAATATAGCCTAACTTAAAACTAATCAAAGTGATGGAGCATAGCACATATTGTCTCCTCAGTGTGAGAGTGTATGCTGCCTTTCTCTCATCATACTTAGTGTTTATGTGTGGACAATCAGGGGCAGTGCCACATAGAATACAAATAGCCTACATTGATATTAATGGATCAAGTGTGCATACCGTATTGCCGTATGTGTGTGTTTGTTCCACACTGCTGTTTCAGAGTGTACCTAGAGGTCTAGCCATACCTCCACAGCACAGATGCTTTCAGGAAAGACTCCTTTCTTCCGTAATAGTGGCTGAAGTTCATCTTCCTTTCTTTTTCATTAAATGATGAAGGCTCTCTGTCCTCTTCTTGTTTTTCTCGCAGCCTCTTTCCCTCAGTCAATATTTGGATTGAGCACACTTTTCTGTTTGCCGTCTAACCCAGTTCATACCCTGGGGTTCATTAAACCCCGTCTCTCTGAATGTGTGAGAGTCTCATTCCAAATGGACAGATAACGCTTGTGTCTAAAAGATGCCTTCATCTGATCATTTTTTGAATGCAGAAATACATGTGGTATGGCAGTTTGTGAAAAGAAAAAAGACATCTGATGGGGAGATCGAAATAAGTAAATTTGTTCATAAATGTCTTTTTCAACTTCTACTAAGAAGACATAAGTATTAAATATTTGCTTGCTTATCTCTTAAATTCACTTGAATTTGTTGTTGATTTTTAGTTGTGAAGTTATAATGCTTTGGAAGCCAGTCTGAAACCAGTTTTTTTTTAGGAGACAGGCTACTTTTATACAAAAACATTGCCTTTAAGTCAAGCAACGAGACTTCAGTTTCAGACATAGCTAGTGACTGGGAAACAAATAGCCATCTTCTCTTTGTCCATCTTGGTCTAAAAGACTGTTGAATCCACATTTTAGTGTTTCTTGTGCCATAATTGTTGGAAACAGTTTGACTGGCCTAATGTAAGGCACTATAAGTGTTTTAACTGTTGGGAAGTGATCATTTGTTATCAAAGGAAGTGTGACGTTTATATTGTGGCCTACTGTATAATAAAGTGCAGATCTTTGACGAATTGTAAGTGTGTGAGCGTGTAAATGTGGCTACTGAATTTTGATGTTTTGCAAACTTGGCACAACTGCTATTATGCATCTGTACATATTTAATTCAACTGAATTAAACTATGGGGCCAGTTGTCAGAGGAGGAATGGGTATGTTATTATTATGACTTTTCAAATATATATTTATGCACTTTAAGAAGATAAATGCACATATAAAACAGTTCTTTGTGATAAAAAAATGCTGAATAAATAAATCGAACTATAGACTTACCACATTAATTTCATCAACTTTTTTTTTATTACACAGCACCTTGGAATACTTCTGATTGGTCAATCACAGCATTATGTGTAAAAATCATTTATAATTAAATATATAGTATATAATTGAAACTAGAATAATATAATTTGAAATATTTGTATTTATTTATGTTAAGGAGCAGTGTAATTAGCATAGTAAAATACTGGCCATAAAATGAACCTGTGATACGAGACCACTTTTGGGCCCCTATTTGGGCTTGTTTTGCAATTGCAACCAACTAACTGAAGGTCATCGCTTACATATGTCATTTCAAAACAATCTCTCAGCTTAAGATAAAGCAGCCCAGTGTGTTGTGTCTTTGACAGAGGACAAGTTGAATATCACTCTGTCCCCTTCCATAATCCATACCGCTCGGTTGAGAGGATTTTTAAGTCAGGGAACACAGTTAAAACTGTGATAAAATCACAGAAGAGCGGTAGGCCTACCATATGGTCTGTTCAGGCAGCCTGGTCCCGTGTGGGCTTAAGGAGACCATGTTTGCTGTAATCAGCTTGAGCCTTGCTGTTGCTTGTCAAACTGTCAGTGTGTTCAGTCAAAGAGTTGTCAGACACAAACCTGGCCCGCCTCTCCTGGTGCGCTCCTGCACATCTTCTCCTGTGGTTTTCTTTGACTACCAGTTAGTAGAACATGCTCATGTTCTATCGCAAGCAAAAAAGTACCATGATTATGCCATGTTTATAGAGTACCATGGTAATATTGTTAAATATATTGTGAGTGTCATAAATATGATGGTATGTGTATGGTAATCATTCAGCTATGGTATATGGGTGATCTTTTCAACTTCAGACATATAAAAAACTATTTAAAATTTGTTGTCGGTAAGATTTTTGTAATATTTTTAAAATAAATCTTTTTCTTTCTTTTTTAATCTAATTGCAGCAAAATCATTTTTTAAAAACACAAACACACAAGATACGAAAAAGCAACATCTTAATAAACATGCAAAGACAACGTATTTAAGTATAATTTAACAGGCACGGTCTTAATTTTGTTTGTTTACTGACTCAATATGCATCAGTTAGCAGTTAGTAAAACACTGTTTTACTCCAGTACTGTGGTTTCTCTGTGTTAAATGTGCTGAGTGGAAGGCAGCGTGGCCGTACTGATCAGGAGTGACAGAATGAGGTGGAGGGGTTGTGTGTTGGAGAGCGGATACTTCCCATGACTCACTGCTCTAGTTTGTGTATGTGTGTGTGTGTGTGTGTGTGTATCTCTCTTGCTGTGCTGTAGTCTCATTCAATTAGAAGCTTTAAAGCTTCATGCCATGAACATACAACACAGAAAAACAGGCATCAACCACAGGTCAGGCATGAATGGATCAGTCAGCGTGTTTAGATGAGGCCTATTGAATGATGCAGAACCCTACTGTTCACATGGGCCCAAGCAACTGTGATATCCCAGCAGTCATTGCGCCTTTAGCTTACTACTTGCTGAATACTACGCATTATTTACTGTATAACTGTATTTTTTGTTTAAAATAGAAAGTAAACATTTCTTTAGATATATTTCCTATTGAAAATTATAGCGCGGAACAATTTAGAATGCTTGTTACCTTTTCATTTAATTTAGTGCAACCCCAGACAGACACACAAACCTTGATTTTCTACAAACCTTGATTTGCTATTTGGTATTCTGTGGTATTAAGGGGAGGGAACATTCTAGAGTCTTTTGAACTTTCTATTCATCAAATAATCCAGAAAATGGTAAGATGGTTTCCACAAAAATATTAAGCAGCATATTAACTGTTTTCATCATTGATTATAATTGGAAATGTTTCTTGAGCAGCAAATCAGCATATTAGAATGATTTCTGATGGATCATGTGACACTGAAGACTGGAGTAATGATGCTTAAAATTCAGCTTTGCATCACAGGAATAAATTACATTTTAATTAGGTATGGAAAATAGTTCCTTTCGATTGTAATAATATTTTACAATGTTACTGTTTTTACTGTATTTCATTGCTTAAATAAAGGCCATCTTGGTGAGCATAAGAGACTTATTTAAATTTTTTAAATCAACCCCAAACATTTGAACGGAATAAGATGAGTATAGCCTGTTTGTGGTTTATTTCCCAATTTTTCAATTTTGAATGTGTATATTTGCTTAAAGTATGTGTCAGATTAATATCCGACTGACATATTAATACTTTCAAAGTTAACAGACTTCAACCCACAAAATTGTGGTTTCATGGGGTCTTAAAGGAGCAATGTTCATTTAATCCTGCTGACCGCAATGATAAGAGTATAAGCAGCTGTTTACCTCACCTCTTCCAGAAACTCTATCATCAGCTCTCTCTCTCTCTCCCTAGTGATATCATGTTGAAAATTTGACCTTGAGTCGAGTCTATCTTCTGAGCTCCACTGAACAGCTAGATAAACATGTTTTGCCAACATCTCTTTCAGAAATTATAGTAACTGTTTTCCTCCCTGGTATTTTATTGTGAAATTATATTCTAAGTACTTTATTAATACTATGATCATGAATATGCATTCATGCTTCAGGGTTTATTTGTCATGCCTACTGGTTTATAAGCCTGTCCAGTCCATTACGAGGTTGCAGGGTTGGTAGTGTCATATATCTATAGTGCAGATGGGTTTTTACACAAGTCTATAGGGACTGTCCGTTCCACACTATTTGAATTTTGTCCAGCTGACAAACACGAGTGACTTCTCCTTTTAGAGTGTTTCTCTTTCTTTCTGTCAGCTTCACTGAAACTGAACTTCTGAACCCTAGACCTGTAAATTAAAGTCTTGTGATAGATCGAACTGTTTGTGTTCTCACTTTGATTCCCCATTGGGATGAGGGTAACTTGAAACCCCAGATGTTCTTTGAGGGAAACTTATGTTTTCTGTAAAGAGGAAGTGCTGATAGGACTCATAGCAGTGCGTGTAATGAAACGGCCAGTTATGTCAACTCAATTCTTCACTGTTAGCAGCCGTGTGGCTTCAGATGACCTTCCTTCAGCCATGAAATGACAATGCCTTTGTCCAGGATATTATCCAGCCATTACACAGCTGCTCCCATGCAAGCTTAATACACAGAGTGTGTAAAAATGAGTCACAATTTGCCAGTAAGCTTACTTACATCTTGGTTAATTCCCTGTTTACACCAAGGTTTGTGCATTGACCCCTGCCAATACACTACAGTTCAAAACGTTTGGGTCGGTAAGATACTTTTAATGTTGCACTCTAAAAAATGCTGGGTTGTTTCAATCCATGTTTGGGTCAAATATGGACAAACCTAACTGTTGGTTTAATTTTTTTTTAATAAAATTTTACACCCAGTGGTTGAAAGAAGTGTCTTCATGCTCACAAAGGCTACATTTATTTGATCAAAAATATATTTTATTACATTTTAAAAATCACTTTTCTATTTGAATATATTTTAAATTGTAATTTATTACTGTGATGGCAAAGCTTAATTTTCAGTAGTCATCACTCCAGTCTTTAGTGTCACATAATCCTTCAGAAATCATTCTAATTATTTGGTGCTTAAGTAACATTTCTTATTATTTTCAAAGTTGAAAACACTTAATATGAAAACTTGCTGCTTAATATTTATTTGGAATCTGATCATATTTATTTGGAAACTGATTTTTTCTTTGAAGAACAGCATTTATTTGAAATAGAATTTTTTTGTAATTTTAGACTGTAAATGTCTTTATTGTCACACAAATTAATGCACCTTTACTGAATAAAATTATTAATTTTTTTTCACAAAAAAACACCAAAACAAATCTCACTGACCCCAAACTTTTCAACGGTAACATATTTAAATGTTAATGTATATATAATTTCTGTTTGTTTGCAGATTTGTTGTTCCCTATTTTTAAAGTTGGACCCTATTTCATTTAATAGCAATTCTAGCATTTGTTAGCATGTTTTCCCATCTTTAATGCAATTTTTAAACTTAAACTGTGTATTTCATAAAAAAATAAGGGAAATAAGATTTGTGTTATGAACATTTTGACATCTTACAAGGTCAGATGAGCTGGGTAGTTCCACATTACTGTACAATATGCATTATATTGAAATGTTTTTATTTTATTTAACTTTACACAGTCGCTGCTTTTGTCACAGTTGCTAATGTGTATAGTGCTGAGAGCAAATTATCTCTGAACACACTGAAATGTTTCAGTTCCTTGTGTGGTCGAGAGTGTTAACATCCCCCGAAACTAAGTATTATTATACATACAAAAACTAAATACGGGGTTTCGACTGACTGTCGTAATGTTATGTTAATGAGGAAACATTTAGCTGAGGACTACACTGTTAGAAAAATCTGTAGAAATTACAGTATTACTGGCAGCTACTTGCCAGTAACTTACTGTAGATTTAAATTGATGTTATTTACTGGCAACAATTTGTTCAAAATTAAATGAATATTAAACATTAACAAGTCTTTATCTTTACAGAATAAAACTAAAATAACATCCTCACGCAAAGCATTCTGGGAACCAAAATCTGAAGGAAAAAAACAGAAAAAGGTTGATGAAGATTTCTGGTTCCCAGAATGCTTTGCATTAGATTGTTATTTTATAATTTTATTCTTTAAAGACAAAGACTTGTTAATGTTTAATGTTCATTTAACTTTGAACAAACTGTTGCCAGTAAATAACATAAATTTAAATCTACAGTAAGTTACTGGCAAACAGCTGCAAAACTACAGCAAATTTTTTACAGTGTACTGATGAAAATGGCCACAACAATAACAAAAAAGTCAGAGTCAAACAGTCAGCTCTTTATTAAACAAGGAACAACAGTCACAATAGATTCCTCCAGATGTGTGTTCATTGCTGACAATGTTGTTTTTACTTTACATATAACACATACCAAATAGCTTCAACTTCCCATTGCTGTGCCACCATGGGGCGAGATTATTGTTTGAAACATTTGAAAGGAACTTGCTGTAAATTCAATAGCTCTATTGCAGTTAGATGGAGAAAATCTCTGGCAACATAACGATCTCAGTGAATTCAGTTCAAAGAGCATGACAGGAAGGGAACAAGTAAAACTAATAATGAATGATGTCCTTGTTGTCATACTTCACTTGTTTTGACTCCTCCAGTTGACAGGAAGAGCTTGATCAGAGGGTGTCAGTTGGTTTTAACATTTCTTACCGTTTTTACTCGCTCAGATTGACTAGAGCAGGAAAATGCGCTGTGGGGTGAATGAGTTCAAAAATGTCACTGAACTCTTTTCACTTTGTACTTGCTATCATTTCCAACATAGCCATCAAAAGTGATTCCCAAGGATACTTGGAAAGATATTGTGAAAATTCTAAAAATGTTAGCAAAAATATTTTAATATTTAATTTTTAAAAATATATTAGCGCTGTCAATCATTTAAAAAAGCTCATTTAAAAAAAAGTCAGTATTAATCAATTATCAATTATTATTAATACATGTGTGTGCGAAACTAATAATTCTGATGTTGAATTATAAATTATACGTTTAATGTTAGTAAAATAAACACATCTCTGGTTTGGTGTCGTTGAATTACGGGCACATAAGAAAAGCATATGCCTACAAGTTTTGTAGTGGATAATTGTAATATTTTTCAAAAAAGTGGCCAGAGAACAGAAGCATTTATTTATGTCTACTATCTTTCCAAGCAAGGCATTTGCATTAGGGATTTTCTGGAGTTAGTCTGCCACCTAGTGGCCCTATATGAGAAATGCTTAAGTTATGACATCAAGCAAAAGTGCATAAAGGTCATTGCAGCAGAAGAGAATGGAAACCAAAACATGGTTAGGCGTTTACACAGATACCATTGAGAGCACTGGGTGTTGTGCATATCTTCGTGGTGTTGGACTTGAGTTTAGCTTTCATGAGAGCAGTCCTAACATTTTTGTCAAAGGAAGCAAGAGAAGAGACGCCCATCGGAAGGGTGCCTCTCTCTGTTCCTTCATGGGTATAAATAGTCACTTCCTCTCAGGCAATTCCATCGGCAGCTCTGTCTGGGTGGAGGCACTTGCAGTCGGACAGAGGGGTCAGAAAGCTTCAAAGAGACCTAAAGTTCAGCCTCAACATCTTAATGACAGGCTACTCACCCTCAGAGCCCTTACAATGCTCACAATGGAGTTCACTTCCTGTGTGCGTTACAAAGCTCCCATATCCACTTCAAAATCTATCCACAAAGTCCAGGAAGTACATACTTTACATAAAGTATGCACTATGCACACAATGTAAATACGTTTATAACGATCAGGGCCTTTCACCTTTCACAACTGAATTGAGGATGCGAAAATGTTGCCTGGAAAGTTTAAAAATAGTCTTGAAGGTTTTAAATGCCTAAAGACAGATAAAGATAGATAGATAGATAGATTTTTCTGAACAATTTTCTGAACAAGCTTTTCCACTCCACAGTGGAGCCGTAGTGAGCTGTGGCGTTCCTGAGCCAGAGAGCGCAAACATCCCACTCCCGGCCACGGGCTGGGCTCCAGCTGAGAGTGTAGGATGTTTACACTCCCTGAAGCTCAGGCTGTGGTGGAGAGATCTGGCCATGACTTCATAGCAAAGAATTCTTGACCCAAGCATACCTGAATATCACGTTTCGATCAACACGTTATTTACTTGCAAACTTATTATTTCTTTTAGTTGAACTTTTAGGGCTGCCAAAGTTAATGTGTTAAATATTTCAGCTCAGCCTGGTGTTATTGCTCATAATGTGCATGTATCAAAAACTAAAATTTGTGGCCATATTTTTATTTTGTATTTAGTTTTTTCCGGTTATTTTAATTTCAGTTATTTTGGTTTACTTCACTTTTCTTGCATGTTAATTGCTAATAAATAAAAAAGTCTGCTAAATTAACAAATGTAAATGTTTTAGTTCTCATTAACGATAAAGCTGTGCAAGTACAACATTTTAAAAAGTGAACCGTCCATGAGTTAAATTCATAGAATATCAGAGGAAATGAGATCATTGCCAATGAATGAGGAGCGGTGGATGAGAGTATGTCACTGCCGTGTCTTTCAGGAATCTGGACATGCCAGTCATTAGTCTTTGAGATAATCTAACCGCTCTATTAATAGAGACACATTCCTCACGCTGCAGCCTACTGGTTCTCTTAGGGGAGAGTTTGTTTGTGCGAATAAATAGAATGTGAGGGGTCCGGAGTCGATGTCCTAAGGGACAGAGGAGAGGCGGAGACACTGGACGCTCCCACGGACCAGCGTCATCTGAGGAGCCTTTGCATCGCTCCTGGCCCCTTTCCAGGATCCCTAGCCCACCCTCCCAAAAGCAGCAACCCCTCCTCCCTCCTGAGGATGTGGCCGCTCCCAGCCCCTCTGAACTGGCCTGAATGGGAGCTTTTCACATTCTTCAGTCCCCTTTTCTCTTATTGGACAAGAAGGCTCTCTTTCTGCCCCCTCTCTCTATGTCTTCACTGAATCTTCTGGGAAAAGTCATCAGACTTGGTGCCAGCCTATGGGCATAAAGAGGGGTGGAGGACAAGAAACACACAGAGAAAGAGTGATTGAGTTTACCAGGAAGGGGAACAAGAGGGGACAGAGCGATTAAACTGGTGGGGCTGGAAAAAGACAAGAATGATTTTTATAAAAGGCTTATTGAATACAGGCATACAAAACTGCAACATAGATGCTATTGTAATAGGTAAATGTACTGTGTTCTTTCATTTTGTTTTTATTCACAAAATATTTACACTAGTATTCTAGTTAGTGACTGTTGCCATCTGGAATGCATTAGACATGATTTGGAAGCAAAACTTAATGACGTTCTGCCACTTTATCAATTGTAGTCTACGCTAAACAGAAACTTTGCATAATTTTTGATTTCTTTCAAAAAAAAATTGATACCCTCCTGGTGCGCTTAGCGTTAATATATTTTAAACTAAGAATGACTTTAAAATAGTTTTAAATATTAATTGGCCAATCTCTGTGATCTTACCCAGCATTTTAATGGCAAATTTAAATACAAAAGACCAATTTACAGCTTATTCAACAATTCAGCACAGTTTATCATTACCCCATTTTTATTGAAGAACTAAGTACTTTGTATAATATTAAATTATAGACACTATAAAGGAGTTGTTCTCAACTCCGGTCCTGGTGCCCCACCGCTCTGCACATTTTGTATGTCTCTTTTATTTAACACACCTGATTCAGATCATCAGCTTTTTAGGAGATCAGAGAAGAGATCAGAGTCAGATAAGAGAGACATATAAAATGTGCAGAGAGGTGGGGCACCAGGAACTAGAGTTGAGAACCACTGATATAAAGAAACAATAAAAGGAAGATCAAAATGTCATTTGAGAATAACATAAAGCTTTATTTATTTCTTTTTCTTTTTTACATGATTGTACTTTACTGTATCACATTAAAGATGTCCCTGAGGACTGTCTCACCCCTAGGACAGGGTGTCTGCAGGTTCAACCTAAGAGAGCTGTCCAGAGTGCTGAAACTGGGTGCTCATTAAATCTGTCATTTTGATTAAGTGATAACCAACCAAAGCTTGAAACCCATGTTACCATTATGAGGAAAATGTCATAGACCATTGAAATCAAGTCTTTAACCCTGCTCCTGGGGACCCACTTGCTGTATCCTAATTCAGCGGCTGCATCCTTCGAAGGATGCAGACTTCAAAGGCCACAACTTCGAAGTCCACAAAGGTCAAACCGAGCGTTGTTAAATGGGACGGTCTAGCCTACGGGGGATTTTTTTTGTTGCTTAGCAACTGTGACAGTTGCCATTGATACTGGGCTTTTTTAAAAGTTATATTTAACTGTCTGAAAACAAAACAGGGTTCACAACTTGTCTAAGTATGCACCTTGGTCTATTTATGTACATAATAAAGATGATAAACTATATTAAATCGCATCTTAGTAAATGTTAACGTTTTTTTTATTTTTGCATTTGTATCGTTAGATATTCCAGTAAGTTGAAACTCAATTCTTGCATTTAAAAGTATAATCCAGCAATTATTCTCATCCTGTTGTCACCGGCGCATTGAATTCTGGGGTAGGCTAGGCCGCGAAGGATCCAACTGTTGTGTCCTTCATTGCCCAGAAAACGAAGGCCGCATTTCAAGGCCACATTTGAAAAAGCCTTCGAATTTGGACAGCTTTCGTCTTGCCGCTGTGATGCAATTGGCCTTCGAATACAGCCTTCAAAGGATGCAGCCTCTGAATTGGGACGCAGCTACTGTCCTGCAGAGTTCAGCTCCAACCTTGATCAAACACACCTGATCCAGCTAATCAAGGTCTTCATGATTGCTTGAAAAATATTACATGCAAGTCTGTTGAACCAGGTTGGAAATAAACTTTGCAGGACAGTGGGTCTCCAGAAGCAGGGTTTAAGACCTAGGCCACATGTGTCAAACTCCGCTCTTGAAGGGCCACTGTCCTGCAGAGTGTACAGTAGCTCCAACCAGCTCCAAAACACCTGCCTGGAAGTTTATAGTAATCCTAAAGACCTTGACTAACTGGTTCAGGTGTCTTTAATTAGAGTTTGAGCTAAACTCTGCTGAACAGTTTGACACCCTGATCTAGGTCATAGACTTCATACATACATTTCTGTATAGGAACTGACTGAATTTTAAGGTGATGTAAGTAAGTCACCTTACATCACCTTTCCTATCACAAATTAATATGTAAAGACAACCAAGACACACTGGCTCAGCTAATGGTGAGAGTTTGGGAGATGGGACTATTTGTTTGTCCAACCAATTGCAGATGGAAGAAGTGTTTAGGAAACTTGTTTGTCAACATCCATTATTTTTTCAATTCTCTTTGGTGATGCAGAAATGACACATTTCACTTTTAAAGGTATATTTTCGGTAAAATTGTAAACTTCCACGACTATAGACAACAAATGCTCTCAACAGAACGTTTATAAACTGTTATTTAACCTAATGTTTTATTTCATAAAACATCTTTTTCAGCATACAGAGGTTATTGACAACCAATAACACAACCATAACAGTGTTTTTTTTTTTTTTTACCAGCTCATTGGAAAAACTTGCCTCTAACTTTCTGCAAAACTCCAGAATATACAAAACATACAAATTACTGTAGATTCCAGCCGAAATGAAGACTATAATCAATAATCAAGGCAATAATCACCAAGAACTTTTGTTCCTTTTCACATGTATTACGATTATAGGGGCAGATTATAGATTGGTAAAGATTTATTTTTGCACTGTTTCTTGCACAATACTATGTTATGACCTCAAAACACTCCAAATTTTGATGTTTGCATCACATAAGCAGCTCCAAATGTATGACTTTTCTGATGTAGTAGCCTAAACTTAATAAAATGGCATGATTGCTTCAGCAAATCCATTTTTATCTAATTTGCTTTTAAAGGTATAGTGGAGGATTTTTTACTTCCGGGTGGATCACCTATACTATTGGTCCTCCTAATTGTCAATCATTCTGGTGAATCAATCAAACTTGTTCAAAAAGTGGAGAGGGCGGGTCTTATCTAAAATTCGGAAAGATCCTCCTGTCTACACTAAAATGTCACCACAGGCATGTATTAGCCTGGGCTGTTTTTTACATTTACAGTACAGTGTTAACAGAACAGTAAATTTACTCATTACATTACATCGTAAGTACTAGTCAAAACTGCTACACTCCAAACATGGTTCACAATACTAAAAATATAGGTCTTAACTTGAATAATGCATCTGTAGTGATCTTAATGTTTAAGATAAGCATTTAGCAGTGTTGTCCGATAATTTGCAAAGCTTGTAGTCTGAATATAAGAAATGGTCAAACAAATAGCAAAATCCTACAAATTTAAAAAAGTAGCTTTTATATTTTTGACAGTGTTAATGTTGTTTCAGTGAATGGACTTTGTAGGCTTGAAAGTTTTCACTTTGCTGACCCAAAGCTGTTCTTCAGGATCACATTTCTGTGCTTTTCATTGCACGCCCTGTGGGAGCCTTCATGCAGGAGGTGGGAAAGCGAGAGTCCTGTGCTCTCTGTATCTGTATTACAGGCCTTTGAAACTCTGAGAAGGAGTGACCCAGAGCAGGGGCAGCTCAGTTAATCTAGGTCTTAGCGCTCCACAGGTGTTGTGGCTGAATGTGTTTTACATGATTGAATGTGTTAATCTGACACAAATGGCAACCCTTGGCTTCTGATGTTGACATTCGGACTCTGGAGACAGTGTTCGCTCTCGCCAGAGCCCGTGAAGCAGACCCTCGACCTGATTCGCTCTCAAACCACTGTTTGCTCTTTACATGCCAAAGAGGGATCCATTTCAGCCTGTCTCAGTTCACACAGCTACGCTGTTGCAGCTGCTGTAGATCGAGAGCAACATGGCTGAAACAGTCAGCTGTTGTAGTTCACTGTTTTGTGTATACCATAAAAAACACAGGAAGATGTGAAAACCTTTCATAGTTTACGGTCAGAAGTGGCTTAGGTTGTGTTCACACTTGTAGTTCGGTTCGCTTGGTTCGTTTGGTCCAAAAAACCCCAAAAACATTTAGGCTAGATATTAACCGGTCACAGTCCTGGTGCGCTTAGCGTTCACATTGACATTTTTAACACCGAACCTAAAGGGATTCGTTCACAACCTGATATGTTCACATATTATATTTTGAGACGGAATTTACCAAACATCCAAAACAATGCTGTGTGCTGGGCTAAATGCGCTTGTGTGTGTAGCCTAACAGTATTTTGACCAACTGAGAACTTGTGAAGAGCTTATAAAGTGTGCAAAGGAGTCAAAACAGCGGAAGGAATCCCTGTCACACACACAAAAGAAAATCTGCTGCGAGGAGATGCAGTTCTGATGGCTGGACCGAAATGTGATGGGCAACATCACAACTATGACGAGAAAAAACAGGTATGCGTGAGCATTCTGCCCTTTTTAGGGTCTCATCTTCCGTATTTGGTTCGTTTACATGTCTTTGGCCCGTGTTGCATTCATATTTCAATCGAACCGCAACAGAGTTTGTTTGGAAGCGGACCGAGACCTATCTTTTCAGCGGTCAAGCGGCCTTGTTTGGCACTATTTTCTCAGTGCTTTCCAGTTTTGTGTACAATGTGCATCAGACGGCCAGTGAATGGACTTTGGGTGGCTCTTCAGAGAATGGGACTAGAAGTAATTGGACCACCTCAACAATCTGAACATTAAAATCAGAAGCTTTGTTCCAGTGGGTGTGTTCCATGTTCTCCTGATGCAGGTTTCCGGGTGAGAGTAACAGCAGTTGGCTGCTGCAAACATCCGACTGAAAGCTCCATCTTAAGCACCAGCTTCCAGTCAAGGATGTTTACAGTAGCCCGTACTGCCAGCTGTTTTTTGCCCATGCAGTCGATACCTAAACCTGACACTGACTGTAACCCCAATACACTGAATCAGATGAAAAACTTGAAAACTTGACAAAAACCTTTCAGCACTCCTATCTCTGTGTCCATGGAGAGACAGTCATTCCGGCAAGGTTTGGCCCACCTTGTGACACTATGAGGGCTGGTAACCATGACAGAAGAGAAATGTCATATTTACATTGAAAACACTGGAAACTCGGCGGCTGCCGTTTGTTTTGCCAAGACTCTCCCACAAAGAACCAATCTGATGAAGCTTCACATGCAACATATCCCTGCTGACTACAAACATCTCCTAAACACAAACACCAGAGCAGCTTCCTGCCAACCCCCTCCAATCACAAAGAGTCCATCTCTGTTTACTCTTTAAATGAAGCTGTTAGGACCCCTGTGTTGTGAGGGCTGAGATGGCAGATTTCCTCAAGACCATCTCAACTCCCTTCAGCACTAGACTCAAGCCTGCAGCTCTGAGAGAAGTGCCCATTACACATGGAACGCCAACTTAAAATCAATAAATAAGCATCATTTTCTGTCATCAGTTGTACTTTCCCGTCAATGTTTCCACTCAACTGGCCTCTAAAACTGGAAATGTGTTTAAGTTAGAAAAGCTATGTGTCTATTTTGACAAAGTGACAATGGGAATTTGGAATGTGTCTCATCTCTCTTTCATGCATCTTCTTTTCTCTGGAAGAAATCGATTTCTGCATAAAGCCCTCATGTATATGAATTCAGAAACTGATTTTCAGCTAGGGAAATGTTTTGTTTAGGATATTCATTGATTTACTAAATGTGTTGCATCATTCATTGACATTGTCAAATTATTCAACTCTTTACAAAATAGCTATTAACGTTAAGAAAAAGATAGGCTACATCATGATGCACTGGGACACATTGTAGCCTAGGGTCATTGGGTGTTTTGGGTCTTTCAACATCAGACACCCTCGCCCAGCTGACCCGGCCGGAGTTGATCAGACCCCGGCCTGTGTCCCAGGAGCATTAAAATCAAAATTAATATTAAAATAATAATAATGCATTATTTTTTACTCTTTATATTTTAATAAAATATTTTATTTTCCATTAATGCATATTTTTTATCATGTAGTTATCTTTGTTAGAAATAAAACAACAACTAAAAAAAAAAAACATAGCTGTCATTGAACATAAACATAATTAGTATTATATCAGTTGTAGAAGCATTTTTACAAGTGGTCTCAGCGTTTTAGACTTCACTGTTAAGGCTTACATTTTACTTTCTAGCTTGTGTCTTAAGTTTATCTGTCTGATAAACAATTCTGGCTGAATGGAGTAAGACCAGACTATATAAAAACCTTCTGTTTTTGGAGAATTACATGAATTACATGCCCTGCCTACAAAAGCTATACTATGCATACAGATTTGTGTGTATGTAAATTCAATTTGTAACATGCATCCCCATGACATCCTATCCACACAGCAGCAGTCAGTAGCATGTGCTGTAAGATACATAACAGGTTGCTAATGAGACGTAGCTCAAAGTGTGTGTGTGTGTGTGTGTGTGTGTGTGTGTGTGTGTGTGTGTGTGCACTTAAAAGTGTGTTGAGACTGTGTGCAGGGTCTGATCTGCAGTGCACTAGAGCTGCATGATTCACGATTTCTTTGTTCCAAACAGAGATTGTGATTCTCACACGATTCTGAACAGACACCAAACAAAACATGTAATTTACCAGAGGTTATGACAAAATTTTAATTGCTGCAGTCTATTTAAAATGTTTAACTCATATGAATGAATTATAAAAAACAAATAAAAAAAAAACTGTTCGAATGAATGATTCAATGACTCACTCGTTTCATTACTGGATTTAATCAGTGGCTGCATCCAAAATCACATACTTCCCTATAGTAGGTGAAAAACAGTATGTCACAAAAGGAATATGTCCGACAGTAATTCACAGTACTAATAAAAGAGTAGGCAAAAAGTACCCGGATGAAGAGTCTGAAGGCAAGATTCTGAAGTGTGCATACGAATGACACTACTTTACTATCCTATGAGGCCACTGGAGAGGATTCGTGAATGGCAGTGATGTGAAGCAACTGATGCTGTAAGGTCACTTGATAAGGGCAACATGGTGAAAGTAGTACGTCTAGATTACATTCATACTATATACAATGCACTTTTTTAGCGAAGTAATTACTTATTCAAAATAAGCAACAACTCAAGAGTGTGTGTGATTTCGGACGCAGCCAGCATTTTTGAATGAATCTCTTGATTGAATGATTCAATGACAAATACTTTTTTATCAGTCACTTGTCGCCACCTTGTGGTGGCAATCACCTTACATTGGTAATCGATACAATAGTTATTTGAAGAGCCAAGTTACTTTCAAAAGGTGATTTGCTCTATTTTGATCGCTACCATAGACAGCAGTATTTATATCTGAATTATAAACTTTTATCCCATTACTTCTATGATAATTTGAATATTTGTAGCACAGAAATAATGATACTGTGTAGTTGAAAAGACTTTGTGAAGCTGTTTTATACCTATACATGATAACTGCTTTCTCTGGAGCATCAACGCAGCACCAACGCAGATTTGAATGTTGCGGTTTGATTTTGTCAAAGGTTTAATAGACACAGGAGAATCGTCGTCATTTAGGAATAAGATCATGTGGGTGTTTGAATCGAGATTGCGATCTTTTAACGATTAATCGTGCAGCTCTACAGTGCACTGACTCTGGTGAAACTCCCAGGGTCCCATATCCCTCCCAGCGTTCAGGTCACGGCGGGAACAAAGCAAACTTTATCAGACCACAGCAATCCCACATTCCGCAGATTCTTAGCACTTGGCAACCGCATAGCATGTAGTAAGACAGAGACGTAGGGAGAGGGAATTGGGGGAAGGGGTGGAGAGCAAGGAAAGAGAGCGAGACTAAATGAAAAAAGGAAGGGATCTGGCTGACACGGCCTCCACCCAAACAAGGCCTCTGATCACATCAATAATTGGCTATGGTTTTGTTCACCCTGGTTTTAGTTACCATTAGCTTTGATCTATTTTTTTGATGGTGCACAAGTCTTAGTTTATTTGATGCTCGCAGAAAGATAAAAAGTCCCCTAAGTTGTCAAATATTTGGAACATATTAAAATGATAAAAAAAAATCCATGTCATGACCCCTTTAAATAGTCAAAATATATGTATATTTTTAATAAACTATGAAAATGGTAGGGCTGCCCCCTAATAGTCAAATAAACATTAGTCAACGAGAGGAGGCTTGGTCGACTACATTTTAATTAGTTGGTTAGTCGCAAAAAAATAAATAAATAAAAACTCCACAGGAATTGGAAACAGAAAATCCAAAGTGTGGGAACATTTCGAGAGAGCAAAGATGACCACAAAAAGGTGACGTGTGACCTCAAACATGATTTATCAGCCACTTCACATGGCCGGCCGCTCACTCTAACGTTAACATTAACCTTGATAAATGTGAGGTAATATTAGGCGGATATCCAAGTGTTCTTGCGGTGTGTAGAAGCTAAATTAGTATCGTGTTTACTGCACAACATGTTTAATTTAACTTCTACATTATATCCACGCCATCAGAGCGCATCTTCGCAAAGCCCGGCTTCATTGTGAGCAAGACAGAGCTCACTTCTTCCCGACAACGTGGATAAACTCATATTCCTTTCTCATAAGACTGAGATTGAAGGAAAAATGAGTGTGACATGAGTCAGGTATAGCCTAATTGTCCATATTGTTTTAGTGTTTCAGATGCTGCTATATTTTATTTATTAGTTTTTATATAGGACTAATGTATATTTATTTCGTTTGTGTTCTGACCTCAGAAAATTTTATGGCATGTTTGCCGGTGTCGCTGAGGCACGCTTGAGCACTAAAATGCTTATTATTATGGTTAAGTATTTCTCTCCTGACTAATCGACTAATAGCTTAAATGAACGACTAACAGTTGACTAGAAAAATCTTTAGTCGGGGGCAGCCCTACAAAATTGACTGAATGTATTTTCACATATGGAAAAGAGCAGGATTGACATTTATGATAATAACTCTTTACATAATGCACAGGAAACACGTTTCGAATGACATGAGGGTGGGTGGATGATGTCATAGATTTTAGTTTAAAGCTAATGATTGAGACATGTAAATGAGACTTATGCCACAGCATTTTACACTTTTTAACCTAAAATAGTCAATTAACTTATCACAGGTACAAATAATTATTTCTTTAAGTTCCAAACTCAACACCGGGACTCGACTTCTGACTGCTGAGTTTGACTAGTTATGATGCTGTGTTATGCTACTAACACAAACAGATTTTCATTCCCAGACAAGGCAAAGTCACAGTAAGGTAACCTTCTCAAATAAAGCTGAATACATTGGTCCTGATGGCTGTGATTTTCTGATCGTCGTGTTCTCCCTGAGACTGTAAAAAATACCACCCTTGTGAGCGGTACTCTGATTAGATCAAGGGCCTCATCAAAGCATTCCTTCCCTAACACTGACTTAAACTGCATTTCTCATGATGGCAGATGCCCTATGGGACAAACTCGTTGTGGAGCAGATGAGGTTAAGTCAATGTCTAGAGTAACCGCAACTTGTTACCTATTAAACACATTTGTCAAGTCAAGTCAAGTTCAGAGGGCATTTGCTATGCATTTGACTGTTTTGTGAAAATGTTCTTCAATAACTGAATTACTGTTAAAGGACAAGTTCGGTATTTTACACTTAAAGCCCTGTTTACAGATCGTTTCTGATGAAATAGAACGGTTAAGATTAAATTTTGGACAAATGCTGCTGTCCCGAGAATTTTAGGTTTCTTTCGCTTTCCCCCCCACCAGTAGACTGGGTGTATAGGTGCACTGGAACACTCCTTCCTAAAACACATTAAACTTTCGTTTACAAAGACGTGAAACTCACCGAGTGGTCAGGGGTGTCCACTGATATGCTCACACAAAATCACTGCAAAAGATGCTTTCCAACAGGTAGTTTTTGTCCAACTCCATTGACTTGCATTGGATGTGCTGTGAGGTACGGTATTACTCCGTGCCGGAAACTGAAATGGGGTTCAGGGGTTGTTTTCTTCTTCTTGTTTTTTTTTTTTTTTTTTTACGGCGGATCGCAAACAATGAAATGCCAGTGGTTTGCTTGCAAAGGTGCATTATCGCCACCAACTGGGCTGGAGTGTCTATTATTCAAGCTCTCAACGGAAGAAGTACGGGTGTGAGACGTTTGGAAAAATAGGTCCACAGTTTTACAACGAATGGTAAAACACCTGTTGGAAAGCATCTTTTGCAGCGATTTTTGTGTGAGCATATCAGTGAATACCCCTGACCACTCGGTGAGTTTCACGTCTTTGTAAACGAAAGTTTAATGTGTTTTATGAAGGATTGTTCCAGTGCACCTATACACCCAGTCTACTGGTGGGGGGGAAAGCGAAAGAAACCTAAAATTCTCGGGACAGCAGCATTTGTCCAAAATTTAATCTTAACCGTTCTATTTCATCAGAAACGATCTGTGAACAGAGCTTTAAGTGTAAAATACCGAACTTGTCCTTTAAGTCTACACTAACAAATAAAAATATAGCTATGGATAAAACAAACAGAGACATGGCAAATATGTCAGGCAATTTGCTTGATCTTTTCCTGTTGATTTTCCATTTTGTGTTTCCTATAGTTAAAAAAAAAAAAAAAACCCACACTGTCCCCTTTCTATTTTAATGGCATGCACTTGAGATGTGAGAAAACATATAGATTTTGTACCTGTTCCATCACTTGTTTCCATTCACTTTAACTTTCTCTCTCCTTTATTTTATTTTTTTCCAGGAACCCAAAACTGCCCGAAGCTGAATCAGATGAGCGAAGGCCTCTCTGACCTTGCTGAAGGTCACACTTCTTTGCACTCTACGAGCAGTTAAACACAGCTCGCTGATTCCAGGCACGAAACTCACAGCAAGAGAACAAGTCATCTGTGTCACCAGAACACTGATTAACAGAAAACACTAAGTTCGCTAACTTTTAGAGGTCAACAGGAAGTCATGCCACCCGACACTTAGCCTACACTCTACCGGCTGTTTTGCGTCACTGAATTAGAAGTGATAAAACAGACATGGAACGAAGACTAAAAAGACCACATTTAAAGTGTTAAATGCAACAATGAAGGTTAATGAATGGGTCTCGACAGGTTGTCCTCCATTGCCTCATGCCAACTCACCCAAGTACAATGCCAAGACAAAATATGATTTTCAAATCATCTTTGTGCAATAATGAGTGAGCAATGTTACTTTTGAATTTCACTGATGCAAAGAAAATAAGTGTGGCACTGATGTGACAGTAATATAAAAAGGAAATGCTGGCCTACAACTGTTCAAAGAAAAAACATCCATTCACACCAACAATGATAACTATAAAGATAATTATAACAACAAAGTTTCAATAATCGTTACAATTATATGAGAATAAAGAAGTCCACATCACAACTCTATATGCCTAACAATTAACGACACAGTGGGACAATATCGCGGCTAGAAAATCAGGATCCATAAGCATTCAAAGCAGCAGACGACATAACTGCTGTGACTGTGAGACATAACTTTTAATACAATGGAGATTTGTTTAACCAACAGAAAATATTTGTATCTAAACCCCATAAATTATCTAAGCTGATTTGACAAAAGAAAAATGTTGTGATAACAAATCATGATTTTTTTTTAATCATTAGCCTATAGTTATCTTCTTGGTGCGAATGGGACTTAACAAAACACATGACAAAAAAAAAAAAAAAAAAAAAAATACAATTTAATTTAATTAATTAACTGCTTTGGACAAAGGCGTCTTCGCAGGGCTAACTACATTTATATTTAAAATATTTCCATAAACCTGTTCAAATATAATAATGAATAGCCTACAATTTCACTTAAATAATATATTACATATGTTTAATTAACAAACGATCAAATTAAATTTGACTGACAAAGCTGCCTTTCAAATGTGCTGTTCATGGCATATTCCCGAGCAGATTAGGCTACCTAGCTATGAGCCTCTTTCTTTTTTTTTGGAAAGCAAGAGCATCTGTGTTTCTCTCTCTCAACTAGTCACGGTAGTGCCATATCTTTTTAAGGAATAAAAACGAGGATGTGAGGAATAGAAGTACACTGTATTTAATGAGTTGCACTGTAGTTGAACAACAGGCCAGTTGTTCAGCTGACAAAACATCTTTCCAAAGAAACTCTCAGTAGACACAAAATAAAAAAAACTTGAAGCCTACCTTTTTACAGTACGTACATTATGGTCTATCCCTCACAGTATAAAATTCAATATGGCGGAAGCGGAGTCCTGATTTTACCTGAACAGAGCAGCCGTTATTGAAAGTCAGAGCGTTGATGTTTTCTCGCGCGCGCCCGCTGATCTCTCTGATTGGGTTTCTCTCACTACTGAGCAGAAAATAGAAAACCCGGACACGGAATACGCTGACCGACTCCGCTCCACTTCACACCGCTCCAGGCCGGCTTTTAGTGTGCGAGTTGCTTGTTAACACAAAAGCTTGATTGGCAGAGAAAACATATAGAAACCGGAAAACTATAATATTAATTACTTGTTTATGTACTTTAATTATTGAAATACTTACAATCTACCTGTAGTGTTGGTAATTAGCACAAGTGATTACCTGCGGCCTTGTGCTTACAGGCAAATAACAGTGTTGATATTAATCTCCTGTGTCATATATTGCTTAAATATATTACATCGATTAAATGAATAGGCTATATTGTCCTTCACCATTTCATAACTTATTATTTTTCATTACTGAGCCATTTCCTGGACACAGCTGTGCAGTCTTGCACTGCCTGCTCAGTGCTCTGCCATGCAGAATTGTTTTATTAAATACAGACACTTAATGCAGAATATTAACTGAACACTCACCGAAGTTAGAGTCAGAATGTAATGTATTTCTAAGAAAGATTCGTCCGATGAACTTTCTTACTCAAACTTCTTCGCAGAATGTCCGTGACTTTTCCTCCAGCGCTGACAGCAAAGATGCCTAGTGAGAAAATGCATAAATGTCCAGAAAGGATGTCCTCTCTACTTCGACTGATAATCGCCGCGGTCGTCGTCTTCATAATGACTTTATCAAGTCTTCAACATCACAAAAACCGTCCTCAAGTCATTTAAAGTTCTTGGTCAAAGCAGACATGTAGAATGTATTTGCATAAGCTGTTGGGAACCGCCACAAGTGCGTAATTACCGCACGCGACGCGACAAAAATAGAAAGCGACCGTTATAATCAACTTAATATTATAGTGGTTTCGTTGAAGTTTTGTAGCGTCGCGTCGCTCTTTTGCAGTGTAGATACGGCGTTAGAGTCTATAATAAAGCTTTGTAAGATGGCAACTTTAAGAATTCGGGGGCTGCTTGACTTCTTCGTCCGAGCGCACTGTAAAGCTGTCACCCACTCCGGGCAATCTGTCACTCCTGACTTTTTCTATGCGGATTCCTGCGCTTTCGGCCCGCCCCTTTTCTGTCATCGCTGTCGAGTCCTGACCAATCAACAGCCGAAGCGCTGTCATCTATGATGGTGCCAGCTTTTACCATCACTGAATGACCTCTTGACCGCAGTGCTTTTCAGTTTTCTTATTATTATTTTCTGTCCATATCTATTTGAGTATTTTTACGTTTAACACAAATCTGTTGTATTATGAATAGATTTACATAGGTTAATTTAAAATGGACACATTGCTACTGATTCTGTGCCAAACAATATGCTTGGATACTTTTATTTCTCTTTTTAAAATCTCTCTGGATATCTGTTTGCTTTTAACAACAGTGTATTGTATATGCTGATATAATCAAAATCAATGGATTGTATATATTGACAATAAAAAAGCCCAAAAAAAAACAAAAACAACAACAACATGCCATCCGAAATGCTTGGACGTTTTATTTTTTATTATTATTAAAAATACACTTTAACCTGGATTTAGAGAAAAAAAAAAACATCACTTTATTCTGGAGGGACAGTGATTAAGTAGACAAAATGTCAGTGAAAAATATAGAAAATTAGGTCTATGCAACTACTTAGGTTAAGTGAATTGGTATAAAAATTGTGGCATCAACTCACCGTCTTTATCTAAAAGTAACATGGCACCATGCCCCACAAAGGTCACTGACCTTGAGGTAAATGCTGCTCTTTCTTACACTATTTTCAAAGGATATTCAAACTTTAAACCTGAACATAAACTGTATTTTTATGTACAACTTAAAATTTTATTATTTAATATACACTTAATAAATATATATTTTTTTTTAAGTTCCTGCCCATTTAAGAGTTAAATAAGACACAAAAGGACAGAGAGGTCATGACTTGTCGGTCATGTCTTTGAGAGGACAAAAGTTGATGTTGTTTTGCATGGTCCCATGTGGAATATTTTGAACACAAACTGACCGCCGAGGGCAGAAGAACTGGTTTTGGGGTTTTAGATCATTATAAAGACAATTCACAGTTGGAACTTGCAAGCTGGCCTACGTGTTGACACAATAAGCAGAAGCTTGTGTACTTAAACTGTCATAAGGGCCACGTCACCTCACTATACTGTATATGAAAACAACAGAACTGATGTTATCTGTATCTGGGCTGTCAACTTAAAATAGCACACAAGTGACCCACACCAACAAGTTTATTTTCTGCATGTTTTCACCTTCCAAAAGAATCAGTATAAATGGTGTGATGATTCCAAAACACCATTCAAAACATGTTACAAAGTTTACTCTGACACACACTGTCTCACAAAAGATTATGAACTGCTGCATTGTTGATGTACATGTCAAAATCATTTATAGGTTAAAAATATTTTGTGCTGATTTTATAAGTTACTTTCTCTTTTAGTCTTTTGAAGAAAAAGATACACTGACCTACTTCAGGAATGAATCATGATTTCTATTCTTCAAAAAATAGTCTGGTAATTTATTTAAGATATTCTGAAGGTATTCTTAGGTGCCATTTACAGTACATGTAAAACACTTTTTATCTCTACTATTTTGTAAATTATTATTAAATGTGAACTGCACCTTAACAAATTTCACTCACTTGACTCCAAAGAACATAATTTATCTCCATCAAGTGGAGAACATGCAGTACTACCACTTGAGACAGTTACACTAAGACTAATAAGGAGTGTTATAATACTTATGTTTTCTTTTCAGTGTAAGACTTACATTGTTTTACTGTTAAGTGTAAAGATGATCAACTTCAAAACGCTTAATAGATGCACAATATCACTGCCATGAGGAATGTATGTATTTACACTAACACTGATTTACACATTTCCCTTTCTATTCAATACTGATTGTAAAAATATAATCAACATATATATATATATATATATATATATATATATATACACATATACATATATATACATATATATACATATACATACATATACAGTACATATACATATATATATATACACATATATATATATAGACATACATAAATATATATATATATACACATACACATATATATACATACACATATATATACAAATGCAAATGAATTACTTAAAAATCATACAATGTGATTTTCTGGATTTTTGTTTTAGATTCCGTCACTCACAGTTGAAGAGTACCTATGATAAAAATTACAGACTTCTACATGCTTTGTAAGTGGGAAAACCTGCAAAATCAGCAGTGTATCAAATACTTGTTCTCCCCACTGTATGTGTGTGTGCACGCATGTGTTCATTTTGTGTGCTCTTGTACAGGCTCTACAAAGTCTTCACCATGGTACAGCCCAAAGTGGAGTTCACCCTGCTGGGCAGCGGCCCATGACATCTGTAAACTGCTGAAGCGAGCTGCCCAGGTCCCTTTGGGATCTACCACCACCACCCCGCCGAGACCCTCCACCCGCTCCTTCATATATGCAAGCGCCAGGTCACTCGCTTCCTCTGGGGTCTTCCCTAGAGAACATACAGTAGAAGAATATACACTTAACTACAGTATATTATCAAGCTAGTGCATTGTATTATCATTCCAGATCTCTCTGCCAGATGTAGGTGACCATAAAGTGCACGATAAGGAAGATGATCATGAAAATGGTTAAAATGCTATGGAATGGATCTCAGGTGAGACCAAATAAATCTTATCAACACCCCGCTCATTTAAACACATATTTAAAAAAAGGCGAGTTCAGCAAAAACACTTGTCGTTGTGTTTCCACACACAAGGCAAAAGCATGCACACTCAAATCACCTCAACAGAAAACAAAGGCTAACTCACACTACAAAAGATACTGGCTGGATAAAAAGAGGTCCTGTTATATGAAATGTCCGTTCTGAGGATGTACAGACTGGTTAATCTTAACTTTACTGCTCAGACAGCTCTACACCTCTGACTTCCATGTGTCTACTCATTGCAAGTGGTGCTGGAGGAGGTTTTACGAAACACTCCATAAAAGACTGGCTCAAATTGTTTTTGCTCAGTCCCATGAAGTGAGCAATGTTTACCTAAACAGACTTGAGGTCAAGCCTCTTAATGAGGCCCTCAATCTCAGTTAATGTGTATCTGAAGTAATTCAAGCTGTTTATTCACTGGCTAAAATGCTGCTAGAAATCATTCTCACAGCTATTCATGAACACATGCGAACAGACCATTTGAGCTCATGTCAATATACCAGTTGCTTCTAAATCTGTATTACAATGCAGATTGACTTATGGTCCAAGACGTGACATTTATAGATGCCATGCCGTAAAAATACTAAAACTGCCGATTACAAGTGCACAGTATACAGGAAGAGAGATATCAGTTGGCCATAAGGCTAGTTTAACTTTTCTTTATATATTACGATAATTGTGTCTAGTATAATGTACTATAGGACAGGCATTATTGCAAAATAAACCTGACAGGTTTATTTTGACCCCATCCTTATGCAAAGCTCTTGCACTTGTGCACAGTTATGTATTATTAATCTGTAGTTAAAGTTACTTTTCAAGTATTAAACTAGTTTTAAATTAACCTTTTTAATTACAATCTTACGTGTCTTTGTCTAATTTTAAGTTCTCTGCAATCCAGCTCTAGCTGTCTTTCACAAGTTCCTAGTAATTCCAAAAAAACCTGTGGACTCCTATGCTTCATGCTTACCATGTACTGTATATTAAAATGAATACCAAAGTCCTTCAAGATTATTTTAAAATACATTTCGTAGTCATTTGTTTAGATACTCAGCTTTTATAACTTGTGTTAATATGAAAAAAAAGCAATAAAATGGGAGACATGAAATGTATTTCACTATTGCCATAGACAATGATGAAATACACTACCGTTTAAAAGTTGAGGTACGATTTTTGTATATTTCTGAAGGAAATCTCTTTTGAACGAGTGGAGCGCATTTATTTGATCAAAAAATACAATAAAAACAGCAATATTTTGAAACAATATTACGATTCAAACTAACCATTTTCTATTTTCTTTTACATTTTTATCAATGTTGAAAACATATAAATGTCTTTACCGTCACTTTCGATCAATTTAATGTGTCCTTGCAGAAAAAAAAAATTTTCATTCACTGTTTTAAATAGTACTGATCCCAAACTTTCGAACGGTAGTGTATACAGTTTAGCAGTCATTATAAAAAATATATGGTCGCCTGATACAACTGACCAAACAGAATCAAGTATTACCGATAGTGAAAAGTCTAATGTTCATAGTTAAAATAAATATTTGTGTAAAAACTATGGTAATTCTGTTTGTGAAAAATGAGAAAAAGATCCCAAAGCTTTGTTGGTTTATGCTAAATAGGTTGTGCTGATCTTGTAACACATGCCTTGCTCCATGTGAAAGAGAACCAGTCTGGACAGAGTGACCTTCATAATGGCTTCCCCATGGCCTGTGGGTGAGACAGCCCCAATCTTGTTATCTGCATAGCCACCACATCCTGAGAATCAGAAATAGAAACAAAGATCCTGAGGGAGATCTTTCCTACACACACACACACACTCAGCAAACCTGTTGCTCCAGATAACCATCCACCTATTTAAGACAAACCCTGATAATAATCACTGCATAACAGAGAATCTGTCTTTTTTCATTTTTGTTTATTTACTTATTAAGCAGACAATAGCAGCTCTTTTATCTATCATTAACTAGTGTGTGTGTGTGATTCCCACAGGTTAAAGTGTGTCCTGAGCGAATGTATGTGGAGGGTGCTGTGCTGAGCTAGGGATTAAATCTGTGGTTTGAATATTAACTCGGCAGGCAACAAGCTCTCATGAGCAGCTGAAATTTACCCACATTACTGCATGTCCACAGGTCAAAGTTCAATCCCTGTCACACCAGCTGCTTAGGGTTAGTCAAATTAAAGGTTTCATTTTTCAACTATTTAAAAATGTTCTTCTATTTCAGCTCAATATACAGAAACAGCAATAAGTAAGCAATTGTAGGCTGATTCCTCCCAACTTTGTAAACACAAGAGCTCTGTGGTGCAAATCAAATCAACGCCCCTTACATACACTACAAAACAGCAGGTTTGGATTTACCAACACACGGCGTGTCTCCCACACGACCCTCCATTTTATTAATCATTCCACCAGTGGATGTAGCACAAGCAATGTTTCCGTCTATGTCCACAGCTACTGCACCTACTGTTCCCATCTTGCCCCTGAAACACACGCACAAAAAAAATGGCTTTAAAAACACACACAAACAAAATGGCCAACTTAGCGGTAGCAAATGAATAGCTGACTAGAAATAAACAAAGAAAGAAATTAGATAAAGTCGATAAACAATTATGTAATTTCTAATTTATTTCTGTCATGACAACTTTAGGAGTGTTTGGCATGGTAATGGATGTGACAATGTTAATGTTTTATCTTGGTGGAATAGATCTCCTACTCTGCTGCTGCAGAGCAAATACAGGACTTGCTAATGACAATACATACACGACACACTGATGTGAGCAAGTAAGACATGCTGCTGCTGTACAACTGTAATGATTCATGTCTGTGTTCCTCTGTCTTGTCCCATGTTTAGCAGTTCCCGTTATGTTGATTAGTCTCCCCAAGTGTTTCTGATTTACCACGCCTCCTTGTTATCTTGTTTGCCTGTGTATTTAAGCCCTGTGTCTAGTCTCAGTCTTTGTGAGTTCTTGTTATTGTATGTTGGCTGTTTGGTTCCTGTGTCCTGTTTCCCTAGTCTGAGTTTGTCTCGTTTTGGGTTTATTTAATAAAGTTTGCTGCACGTGGATCCTGCTTCCTCCTATCATTCAACCACAACGTTACAACAATATAGAAAATGTGAATTCCCCATAGCAGATCTATACAGGTGGAGTTGGGGAAGGTGGAGGGTTTCTGAAAGTGTACTGCAAACTGCTTAAGCAAATGCTGACCAAGTATTTGAAAGTTGAGCAGCAAGCACATGGCTACTGATACAGCAGGAACCAATCAGCTGTGTCCTATAGAAAATTACTGCAAGTAGATTGAAGAGAACTCAATGCTGAACTTCCACACTGTGATGGATTGTTTCTGAGTGTGCATACACCTGAAGCGCGCACACAGAAAGTCGACTCTCAGACAGCACCCGAGTACCGAACTGTGTTCCGTGTATATTTACATTATACAGTAATAGTTTTCACATGCACTATAAAGTACTTTTTATTTAATTTGCATGTTTGTGCTATTGTATTGTGCTATTGCCTACTGATTTGAACTGTAGTGCAGCAAGACTGGTATCATTATATAATTTATAAAATGTTTGTATTAACTTGGAACCAATTTAAAATATAGGCTACTTTTGACTTACTATATAGTAATAGTGTAGCCAATTTACAAAATGGCACCATTCTCATTGAGGACTAAGCCCCCTTGAGAATCACCTTCTAGAGTTTCATGACAAAACTTTGTATATAATGTACATTTGAAATTAATGCACAAAATACTATGCAAAACCACTGACTTTCCTTTAACATTTTTCTTTTTCAATGGACACATATGTACTGCATGTATGTGTGTGTGTGTGCTTGTGTTGACATAATATGGATATTACAAGCAAGCAAAAAAGTCACAGGTTTGAAGCAACATGAAGGTAAACGATGAAAGAATTTTCATTTTAGGGTGAACAATCCCTTTAACTATTGTTGCGACTTTTTTTCTTAGTAGAAGTTCTAGACATTAGACATCTTATGCCAAAAACATTATGTCAGCACTTTGTACCAGTTTTCATTACATAAAAGCTTTACATTTGGCATTCCACAGGGTTGGCATCTGGCTTCAGGTTCTTCTTCCAGCGCATCTTGGCATAGTCTGTGATCAATGACTCCTCAGGCACTTCCGGTACACCCATGCTTCTGGCAAACTTAGAGGCCCCTTCAGCTGTCAGACACAAGTGGTTGGTCTCCAGAGAGAAGACAGACATCATATTATTAATTTGACTATTTGAAATGTAAAGTGTTCTTAAATCATCTAATGGTTGTATTCAATGTATGCAAAAAGCAGTTGATAGCATATAGCCTAGTATTGCTTAATTATTGTGTACTGTGTATCACGTTTTTAATATTCGTAACTGTAGATTACTCAAAACCAAATCTCCCATGGTGGTCATGTACAGTATTTTGGGAATACAGGTATATGATGAATTTGACCAGAATACCTTCTCCATGACAAGCCTGGCCAGTTGCACAGGGTTAGCCACTCTTCTGACTGCTGACACAGCCCCGCTAGCTAGTGACTTGCCATCCATCACAATTGCATCCATCTCTACCTCCCCCTTCACGTTTAGCACTGAACCGCAACCTATGACATACGGGCATTACTCAAGCTTTCTACTTATTCTGGATGTAGTATGAGGTATTAGACATGAAATATATTAAATGAATTAAACATGAATATTATGAGTACCTGCATTGAATCTTGGGTTGTTCTCCATGAAGGTCACTGCTTCAACCACAGCATCCATGGCACTTCCACCCTTCTGGAGGATGGCATACCCAATCCTGGCTGCCTCTTTCACACCGATTGTAGAGAGTTCAACTCTTTCTTTAGGAATATGACCAGCACCTCCATGCACCACCACTACAGGCAGCATATCTGTCTACAAATACATAAATAGCAAATATTCTTGGCATAGCACAATCCTTAACGTCACCATGAAATCAAATTTTTTATGGAATATTGCAGTATTTATTAATAATGATTTATCTGTGCACATCATTATTGTTTTTAAATTCATATCCCTTAGTAATATTTAATCAAAGTAACTTCCCATTCTTGCAATGACATTTATTTTCTTATTACGGGTTTACTGGACCGTTTCACTCAGATATACCTCATTCAACTCTGCTGACTTTGTTTAGAACTACTTTCGGCACATGATTCAAGAATTATATTAAAAAATTCTTTATAGCATATATTTGGTTACAACTTGTAAAGATGTTTTTATATATTTTGAATTTTTTTTTTTGGCGGATATTATGATATTATATAGTAAATTTAAATTTACATAAAAGTAAAAGAAGTAACTCTAAACCATGTTTTAACCATGTCATTATGTTTGAATTTCTAATTTTTGACTACGTTTTGATAAAAAAATCTGGTTATACAATTATTGCAGCTGAAGAGTTAAAGTTAATTAAAAAACATTTTTTAATACAGTCTGTTTTATTCAGTTATTATATTTTAAATGTATTTTTATGTTTAATTTAAGTTTTTGTAAATATTATGTATGTTATATTTGTTTGGATTGGTATCTATTTGTTTATTTTATTCATTAAAAAAATACTTTCGGCGGAACAAAAATAAAATGTATGTGTGTTAACTGTTGTATAAAAGCAATACAACACTCGCAATCGTTCTCGCAATCGTTTTTTTTTTTTCAGTATGATCGTTTGACCTAACGTAAAACCAGCTTCAAAACACACATAATATTTAGCTTTTCTTTACGTAGCACATGGCTAAACTGTATGACTGTTAAACCAGATGTCATACACATTTACATACAATAAGTATAAGTCAGTGTTTTTTAAATCCTTTAACTATCACAATAAATCTGTCCACAGGTAACGTAGGCTACTGCATTTCAGCATGTGCAATCCAAATACTGAACGGCTATAATGTAAATTAATTTACAATGCCTCTTCAAATTGCGTTACTAATTTAGTTTACAAGTTGTTATCACCCAAACTGACATCCCATAGTGCAAGGAGAGTGTAATTGTTTTTTAAACTGTCAACAGATCAACAAATTCAAACGGAGCGTTTTTGTCATTCTGTGACACGTGTGCGTGCCCACATGCATAACATTAAAAATGATATTTACCAAGGGTTCCTCGCATTAACGACAGGAACATAAAAATCAGAGATCACAGAAGTGCAATGAAAGTGACGGAAGCTGCAGATTGTATCACGAGGAAATATGAGCCTAAACACACCATGCTTGCTACAGAGAAAAACACCAAAATAAAAGTCCTCTCATGAATGCCATCACCTCAGGTTCCTGAGGGGCCACAGTCCTGCAGAGTTTAGTTCTGCTTTAACACACATCCCTGTAGTTTTCAAATAAGCGTAAAGGACTTGGTTAGCTGGATAAGGTGCATTTAGAGTTGAAGCTAAACTCTGCAGGGCTGTGGCCTTCAAGTAACTGAGGCAGTCATTCCATGTGAACACAGACAGATTAAATCATATTTTGTTACAGTCTATGGATTAAATGCATCTTTAGCTTTAATACAGACAATATGAAAGGTCTGTTTTTAAAATGTATAAGCTAGGTCCTAGGCTATATATATTTTTACTCACACAGCAACTTGGAGACTTTGACGATTTTTTAACAGTAGGCAGCCTACCCAGATATTAATGGGCAGCATCTGATTAACCAAATAATTATTATTTATTTATAAGTTGTTTAAAATATGCTCACATATTAATTTTTAAAACTTAAGTAGGCTATTCATGCAAGTTTAGTCAACTTGAAATTTTATGGAAACCTGGATGTTCAAATTCAACCCAGAGAAGTTATTCTAAATATAAGTTGTAGCTGATTGCAACAATCGTATTTGCACGATCTTTTTTAATAGGCCTACAACAACATTTAACAATACAGTTGCTCAGGTTATGAACTGTGGTTTTATGATGGTACAAATAGAATGTGTTCCCTTTAATATGACTGAAATGTCCTACATGCATTGAGGACAGTGTTGTATGAAAATGATTTGATATTTTTTTATTTGTTATATTCCATATAAAAACTAAATCACAGTCACAAATTACCCTCACATTTTGTCACATAATGTATTGTCATTTTACATTACGTGACTGTTACGCAAATGTGTTATGAAACACTCCCTGAAATAATGCCGGAACTAAACCCATTGCCATCCCATACTATAGGGTGTGAACTGTGAACTAAAAAGGTTTTAAAGAATATAAATTAATGATAATTTTTTTTTTTTTTTTGCTTAAGTGTCCCAGCTGTCCCAATTTACTATGTGTTTCTAAGAGAAGACACTCGTCTGTTGCGTCCTGAATTTACACGACTTGTAGCCTACTTGCAACGCGCTGTTCTTGATCTCATGGTGAATCTCAAAGCGTCTGCTGCTGGTGGATGATGCGCGTCATCAGCGCGCTGTGATTGGAGAGCGAAAATAGGATGCTGTGCGCGCGTGCAGTGAGCCCCCATTCTCAAATGAGATGCGCGCGGCCGTCTGGAGGAGGCGTGCGCGCGCTTGAGGGGCTGCGGTCCCATTGACTATTCCGTCTCCCTGACAGCGGCAGCATCAGCAGCAGCGCGAGCTCGGTAAACAGAGCGAGCGCCGCGCGGACTCCGCCTTTGCTCCCATCATCCCACCCGAGAGCCCGAGCTCCGAGGCGGCTTCATCAACAAGCGCAAGACCCCCCTCGTCGACTCGCACTTATCCCGCGGATCAGATATGGACTACCCTTAACTGGACCTGGAGGGGAGAGGCAGGCGGGCGGGCGGGGGGTGGGGGGGAGAGAAACAGAAGAAAAAGCCGTATAGGAAGAGAAGCACAACCGTGGGTGCCTGCCGCAACGATGAACGGTTCGCCACGCTCGCGACAACCGCAGATAAGCCATCGGACTATGGCCTGAATAGCGGTTTACATAGCTGGGATTGTGCACCGATCATACAGGGGTAAAATATGTCCGCCTCGGTGGGGCCCCGCGGTGGCCCTCGCCCACCCACAACGCAGAGCTCCATGCCCGATCTACCGGACCTCAGTCACCTCACCGAGGAGGAGAGGAAAATTATCATGGCTGTGATGCTTCGGCAGAAGGAAGAAGAGGAGAAGGATGAGGCCATGCTCAAGTAAGACATCACGCTTTATAGGGAGCCTGTAGTATTCGTGCTGCTTCTGGAGACCAAAAGGCAAACAGCTTGTGATGGTTTCTGTAGGTGCATCTGTTTGCCATAGCCTACTAATAAAGCCATCAGGCTGTACGCCTGCACCTGAGCTCCAGTGTGTGTGTGTGTGAGTGTTAAGAGTGGGTGGGTGAGTCTGGCCATGTCCACTTTTTTCCAACCTTATGGACACTTGTCATGGATGAGCACTGCTACAGTATGTGTGTATTATACACATCACTATGAAACAAGCCTGTTAGATGTCTGATGAATTGCAATGAACAGCCAGGTGAATGGTCGCAGGTGTAGCTGTTAAAGAGAGAGAGGGGTGTGTCGACATGCAAGAACTAAATATCTACAAATCGATACACCCTGTTGTTTTACACCTCACTGTGTGATGGATTAATTTCAGGCAGCACACATGTCATGCCACATTATTAGTATATTTATTTGACTCATACATTTTTAATAATAGTTTAGTGAACGTTTTTTCTGCACTATTCACCAGTGTCAGGATTCCTGCCTGGTCACGACAATATTTCCGTGCCTCGTCATCATGACTGTCAGGATCCTTAACCCATTCATTGAAATCTTCACTGATTGTAGTGTGAGCACCACTTACAGCTTGGGTAAGGGCAGTAGTCATAGCTTTGTGTTTTATTAGATCATCTTAATAATAATATCCTCTTAATAACTATTATATAGCATCTATTCAGCTCAAAGTGTGAAAAAATAACTTATTACAATAGGGACCATATACTTCATGTGAAAACTAGAAAAAAATACCATCTGAAGAGATCTGATTTATGACAGGCACTTGTCAGGAATTTACATGTAGGATGGATTATAAAGATTTATTCTGAATTGTGGTTCATCAGTGTTGTTATGATGAGTGTAAAGATGTTTCTTGGCTTCCTGTCCACCTGCCATTTAAAGGCCATCATTGCTCATATTACATTAGTTGTTGGCCACCTTGAGATTTGAAATCAGATTTATGCATCTTAAATTGGTTTACTGAGCAGCTACGATCAATAACTTAACCACTCCTATATTTCTCATAGGAAATTATTACGCAATTATTTAATTTCTCAGCCCTTGTGTATCTTTGTCGCTAAATCGTCATGATAAATGCATTGTTTTCAAATGGTTAGTACAGGTCAAATGATATACAGTTTCAGTCACACAATATTTCTTATAGAGATGAGAAAAAGACCAACATAATATGATAAACAACCTCTCATTTTCATTTGCTGTGTGTGTTATGAGACAGTTTGAATGGTGAGCAGTTCCTCAATCTCAAAGAAACTTCTGTCCTGAAGCAGAAGCTAGAGGTCGACCTCACAACGCTTTTGAGGCATTCAGTGGTACAACAATACTTTGTGTGCTAGCTTAAAGGGACAGTTCACCCAAAAATGTCATCATTTACCCATGGCATTACAAACCTGAATTACAAAACTTTCTTCTGTGGAATATTTTTTAATTCCAATTTTTTTTTTTATCCTCTTTTGTGTTCCGCTGACAGAATGTTAATTTTTGGGTGTTCATGTGTTTTGATGATGTATGTTTGGAGAGGATACAAAAAAAAAAAAAAAAACACAGCTAAGATTTCTGAGAGATTTACTGTCACTGTCTAAAATGTGTTTGTACAGAGAGGAGAAGCCCATACAAGCAAAAACAGTGAACCTGGTCGGGAACAAGAAACCACCTCAGCAGAACGACATCAGGTAAACATCTCAACAAAGTTTACCTGCAGTGAGTTAAACAGTCAAATGTTAGTAAGTGATAAACATCGTAGTGGCCATTTCCATGTTATGCAAGTCATTTTATGTTCTGACTGATAGTGTATGACTGCGGTTTCTATAAATGTCAGACAATGAAGCCTTGAAAACTCTGCCACGAAATGTAGGACTTATACATGATAGTGAATGAAAGGTCAAGCTTTACCTCAAGGAGGTGTTCGATGCTGGTACTTTCTTGCAGCTGAAGTGTTAAAGAATGAAGTTGGAGAGCATTGTCTAAAAATGAGCATTGTGCATGCTGTTGTGACATTGTTCAATACTTTAAATGACTGCTTTATATGTTTTCAATCTTTTCTTTTAACTTGCTCGATGGGGTCACGCTGAAGTTTGCGAGAGTGGCACTGTGTTGTAAATCAAAGCCTTTCTCACAGTCGCATTATTTTTCCCTGTAAAAACAAGAAAACAAATCCTGGCACCTGTGGTGGTGCTTTAGAGTGCTGACAGAGTAATATTTATGCTATGTTAAATTATTTATGCACACCAGTATTGCCCTGGTTCTCTCAGCCGAAGAATAAGAGAACTGCGGTGTGGTTCATATCAACAGAAAGAGTATTTCTCTTACAATCACTCTCTGTGGTCTCTGGAAGGGTCAGAGGATCATAAAAGGGGCAAGCTGGCCAAAGCACATCTGTTTCTGTGTGGACTTCCTGGATGTGGTCACTTGTGGTGTCATCAGCCTGACCAATAACTTGCTTCAATAGAGCTCTGCAGTGATTATGTATTTTTGTAGGCCGACCCGGAAGTTAGCATCACCACTGGCCACATGACTTCATCGTCACCACCACTAAGCACAGATCTTATTTCAGGCATTTAATAATAATAATAACAAAACATTGACTTAAAGACAATGGAACTGGTAAAATGCAAAATAGTTCGTCCCACGTTTTAACATACAAAAAAAAATCCCTGCAGCATTCTATTGAAATGCAGTTGTGCTGTTTATCATTATCATTGCACCCTACCAAAAGGCAGAATGTATTCGATCAGTTATACCTAATGTGGCCTAGAAATGTTGTAGTTGAGCAAGGGATTTAGAAGATGGGGTGTATTTGAGTCAGGTCTATTCTACTAAAGATCAAACAGAGAGTTGCTCTTATTGTAATCTTATTCTCTTGAGCCCCACTCCTCCTCTAGCCTTTGCTTCTGGCTTAGACACAAGAACTGACAAAAAGACTTTAAAAAGAGGAGGAATACATGAATAGATAAATAATGAAATGCACAGGCATATCACACAGTAGTGGCTTTTAATAGCGCCCTAGTCCATACATTAGCACCCACTGGAGAACAAGCCTTCCGAATCCATTTGCTCTCACCCACCAGCAGACCTCAGAAGGATGAGCTTGAGCTCACGGGTTGGCATGTGCTAAAGTCATGCTCCTAATTCTCCCGCTCCCACTCAATTACTCTCTCACTTGTTTAGTCAGTGGCCCGACTGCATTACACAGCGTGTCTTTTGCAGACCTCTGCATACAGATGGTGGAGTGGTCGTGGGTTTGATTGCTGTGCGTTTTATGTGACCTACTCAAACTGAGCTGCTTAAACTGAGTGATGCAGCTTAACTCTGAACTGCATTGGCATAATGTTAGCTGGGTTAGCAAGCAAGCTAACTTTCAATACTGTAATAAAAACTTGAGTAGCCTAGTTAATTTTCTGTGATGTTGCAATTTCTGCTGATTTAAATATACCACCAAGGTAACATTATCTACAGCTTACTAACATTGATGAGGTTTTATTGAAGAATATGTTTTTTTCTCTGATATTTAATGTGTCATATATTTATATTGATACATTTGACATAGATAGAAAGATAGATACTGTAGATAGAAAGATTACAGTGCATCAGATAATGAGCGCTCTGAAACAAATGTTGTTTGAGTATTCTAATTAAATGTATGAATAGGCCCACATAAACATGTCAGCATATCCTGTTTAGAGTTGAATGCTGCTCTGAGAGGTGTGTGTGTGTTTGTGTGTGTGTAAATGCTGTGTGTCTTCACAACAAGGAGTGTGGGGAGTCCATCTGTTCCTCCAGTTGGTTAACTGTGCTAGGACACACACATGCACACAAACACACACACACGCACACACACACACACACACACACACACACACACACACACACACACACACACACACACACACACACACACACACACACACACACACACACACACACACACACACACACTCACGCTCATTTCCTCACCAACTCACAGAAATATGCAGTCAAGTTGACAGGGACCCTTCACCATGCACTGCGATATTACACCCATCCTTGCATCCTTGTGTCAGCGACTCAGGCTGTTTAGAGCACAAATGTTTTGGTGGATAATCAGTCAGCGAGGGAAGTTAGACATTTTAACATATAGAAACACAGAAAAGTAAGGGAAATTACAGCTGGCATCTGTCTCCGTTTGTTGGGGAGTATGTTGCGAGCCAATTACACACACACATCGGGTATAGAACTTTTCCATAGCAGGGTCAGAGGGCACTTTTCTGCGGTTTAGGTTATGTTACACCAACAAATACTCTCTTGACATAATGGATCTGCTCCTGGCATTGGGTGGGACAAACTGGAACTACTGGAACTGTTAAATTGTTTAGCACATAATGTATGTATTCTGGAAATGATTTAATATGTCAGTAAGCAATAATTAGATTTTAAGGATGATGATTATTTGATCCTAAAATGACTGGAGAGATGCAGGCAGCGGTGAAGAGGGAAGCATCGTTTGCTGTCTGAACGATATTTCCAGATCAGCAATGTGTCATGATCATTACTGCCAACCCTCCTGTGAGAACTTGTCCCATGGAGATGCCAACATGTAGCATGTGTAGGCATGCTGGGACACTTTCTTTGCCCAACACCTCCACTCATCTCAATTTCATCTCATTTTTTTTTTTTTTTTTTTGCTAAAATTATCTATCTTCTATCCAATGTCTGTCCTCTAAATGAGAGCTTTTGAAATTGAGAATTGATGGCAATGTCTCTAGATAGCATTCCGTAATTGTTGGATCCAAAACCAAGTACCTATTTAGACCACAATAATTTAATAATTATATATAATTACAATTAAATCTAAGTACTGTAATTAACCTGTCTATAAATATATTTAATTCAGTACAAAGTATATTTGTGTGTGCTTTGTATTTATTTACAACTTTGTGGTTGCCAGAACGTTACTATGCAGTCGCTAAAGTGTTCTGATGATCTGAAGTTTTAGCATGTTGATGGTTGCTAGGTGGTCGACAGATTGTTCTGGTTGGTTTCTAGGTTGGTTCTTTCTTTACTGGGACAATTTAAAAGAAACCACACCCAAGTATATTCTGACCTATCAATATTTTTGGATTTCCATCTTATTTGGAAGTCCCTGAGAGTTTTCAACCATTTTATCTGCCACAAAATATACATGCTATTGCTTAATATGATGTAACATCACATTACATCACATTTGATTGTTATGATATTGGCAGAGAGCTAACATCTCCATTACCTCAGAAGTTTCTGAAGAATGAGTCATGTATAAAGTGTAGATTTAATTTGCAAATAAAAACAGACACTAAGCTCCACAACTGTGGTGAACTGTCAGATTCAAGTCGTCTTTTTACTGCGTCTGCTTCTTCTGTCAGTCGTATGTTTTTTTTAATTAGCAGAGTCTTCAGTTAGTCACTCAGTCAGACAGTCAGTCAGTGAAGTGTGGCACCAACACCTGGAGCTTCAGTTACACAGCACTCCCATGGAGGAATGTGCATTCCGGGCTGTTCTGTAGGCACTGTTCTCTCTGTTTTCCTCGGTAGAGTGTCACTTTCCTCAAGCATCATCAGTTTTACTCCTGAGCTGGCCAAAAAGCTGTGGCTCTGTGTTCCTTTTGCATCAATGATTTTTGTAATCGCCCAGAGAGTTTATGCATCCATGCATTTGTGTAAAAACAGCATAAGCAGTTAATGCATGGCCTGATTAGAAAGTAACGTCATTGACGTGTTTAGCCGACTGTGTCCACAGCCATTTTTATTTTTTTATTTTTTTGCAGAGGGTTGTGTATTTAAGAGGGTTTTAGAAGGACAATAATGTCTTGGATGAAGAATGGGTTGTCTATTTATGGAAGTGTTTTGTGTTAAATGACATGGCTGCCGCGCGTGCGGATAGGCATATGGACGTTGTTCCTTCTTTTCTCTCTATTTGCTTGTTTTTACCAACCCACATGGGACTGCTCCATCTGAGAGTGGATTCTGTCAGAGATTTACAGTCAGCCTAAACTGCTTTGCTGTTGAAGAGTGTCCATTCTACCTTTAACACATCAATTCTGATATTTAGACAGTAGTAGTGAGATGTTTCACTGTATCACTCTACATGTTTCAGAAAGCAGAATTGCTCTTTAGTTTACACCGATGCATACTCTTATATCCAGACTCAAATTGATTATTTTGTGATTTGTCTATCTTCTAAATGTATTGAACTTTAGAAAGTTGGTGAACAGAAAGCTGTTGGACATCAGCACTCAAATAGGTAACACATGTTCGAAACTGGGTCATGACATCCTGATCAACAAATAGTGATAAGAAGGCAAAAATATGTATTAAATGTATTTTAAGTTGCTTTGTGAAATGTATAACAAATATGTAAATAAATGTAAATGTACATTAACATGCAAACATTTGGGGTTTGTGATTTTTTTTTTTTAAAGAAATAATTTTACTCAGCTAATACTTTTATTCAGCAATGATGCATTAGATAATAATAAGAAATGTTTCTTGAGCACCAAATCAGCATATTATAATTATTTCTAAAGGATCATGTGACACATGGAGTAATGATGCTGAAATCTAAGCTTTGCGATCACAGGAATAAATTACATTTTAAAATATTAAAAGACAAAACAGTTATTTTAAAATGTAATCATATTTCACAATATTACTGTTTTTACTGTATTTTTGATCAAATAAATCACATTTTGATCACATGATCCTTTAGAAATCATTCTAATATACTGCTTCTGTGCTTAATAAACATTTCTTATTATTATCAATGTTAAACAGTCGTGCTGCTTCTTTGATGAATAGAAAGTTCAATTAGAAATAAATGTCTTTACTTCTTTCAAAAATATTAATAAACTTTTGAATGATATGGCTCTTGTTACAACCAGTTGCAGAGATGGAGGAAGCAGGATCTATGTGCAGCAGCTTTATTAAACAAAAAACAAACTTAAACTTTAACAAACGGATACTCAGGGACAAGATCAAGAGCAAATTAACAAGACACACCTGAACTGATATAATAATCAATCGAACACCATAGAAACAAACAGGCAGGGGGCGGAGAAAGAGGAGACGCCGACAGGGGTCAGGGGGGATCCGACCGTTCAGGGGTGCCGGGGGAATCGGCCTTCGTGGCCTTGCCATCATGGCCAGGCTTGGCCACTACGGCCAGGGACCCATAGCCGCACTATGGGTTTAAGGGCTGGAGAAGACTCAGAAACAGGTTTAGGAACAGGCTCAGGCTCAAACTCAGGAACAGACTCAGCCTCAGGAACAGGCTCAGACTAAGGAACAGACTCAGGCGGAGTGACGGCGGCCATCTTGTCCAAGGGCTCAGGCGGTGTGGAGGCGGCCATCTTGTCCGAGGGCTCTGGCGACGTGGTGGCGACTATCTTATCCGAGGGCTCAGGCGGCGTGGCGGCGGCCATCTTGTCTGGAGACACAGGCGTGGCGGCGGACATCTTGTCCGAGGGCTCAGGCAGCGTAGCGGCAGCCATCTTGTCCGGAGACACAGGCGTAGCGGCGGCCATCTTGTCCGAGGGCTCTGGAAGGGCGGCCATGATGGGACGAGGCTCTGGAAGGGCAGCCATCTTGACTGGAAGCTCAGGCTCGGCAGACATGACTTGAAGAAGCTCAGGCTCGGCAGGCATGTTCACTGGACATGGTGGTGAACTTGGTGGGCCAAGCTCAATGGCCACCAGAGCCTGGTGCATACTGCCCCCTCCCAAAAAATGTCTAAGGGAAACGTCCTCCTCAAACTCCCCGACAGTGAAGGAGGAACCAGTCAAATGAAGGGCGTAATCTAGGAAGTCACTGAACGACCCTTCAAGGAGCATCATGTATTTGTTTGTCCTTGAGCGGACGGTTAAGCCTGTAACAGAAAAAGTCGATGAGAGCACAATCTAGCAGTTCAGAAACATTTGCAATGTCCAGGAAAATATGAATGTGCTCTTCGAGGGTGCGGTTATCTTGGCGCATGCAGACTAACTCAACTGCTGGATCCATATTTGCGAAGTCTGAAAAGTTGCACAATTTTTGAGAAGTTTCTTTCAATTTGATGTGTCATTCAAGTCTGTAGCATATAAGATATGCATGGAAATGTAAGGTTTATTCAAATCTCTAATGCTAAGATTAGTAATAGTAATGCTTGCCTTAGCACCCCGAAAAATAATGCATTACATATACAAATGCAATGGCAATGCCTAAAATCGTATAAATTTAATGCTTAGGTATCAAGCAAAGGACATAGAAAGGACATTGAGAACTCATAGACATACAAGGCTGATCTGTACTTACTAAAAGGGACCAAATATTGCTCCACTTGAACTTTAGATGCTTACTAGTGTGTTTTGAGGCATATTTGAGTGTCAGACTGGAGCAGCGGTGACGTCCCTCCCGTCTCTTCCTTCATGTGTCTCTCAGCAGAAAGGAGAAAATGTCATTAGCGAGGCCTGGAGGCTCCTCTTGCCTGCTCACAGACTCGCTCTCTCCGTAATGTCCTCTTCCTGCTCCACAGGGTTAGGGCTCAGACTCATGGGATGGCTTGGGTGACAACCAGACTCAGGGTGGAGACATTAGGAAGCGGGTTGGGGCTGTAACCATGGTGTCTGTCAAGTACCCAGGGAGCGCTGACAAGCTCTGAAGACTTTATATAGATGTACCCTAGTGTTTCTTCTGTCATTCTCAAACACTCTTATGTTTTTTGAGTCTGCATAATGGAAATTGTAGCCTCAGGTCAATGTTACTGTGTTAAAATATAATTTGATATCATCGCCAAGCTTATTAACAAAGCCTGCATAGACCTTTTATTGAAATGACTGGCCAGGTATGAAGTCAGCAAAGCAATTGCAATACCTGACAGAACAGGAAAATTCAAATAACACAATGAGTGATGCGATAGTGCAAAATAACCACTAAATAATAAAGAACAACAAGATAAAGTGAGATTATAAATGTACACTTGCAAAGTATGAGGCAGAATGGAGTTTAAAGCCTATAACTAACTTATGGAACTAAAAAGCCCAGTGATGCTAATACATTATCAGGGCTTAGCAATTAAGATTTCAAATGTAAAAATCTGAACTATGGTCTGGTATTTCTATGGTTTATGTAAAGTTAAATCATTATTAAAAATATATTCTTGAGTATTTGCTTCTATAATTAGTTCCTATTCTCATATTTGATTGCCTGAGAGGCATTCCACATCAAGGACCATCTCATGATTTTGGAAGGATTTAGAAACTTATGTTAACAGAAAACTGGGGTGTATAATAGAAATGTGTGTATTCACCATGACATTTTTGAATGTAAAAAACAATACATGATGCAATTATTTATTTTAGTAGGAAAATACCATATACAGTCTAAGAAGTGTGCTCTTTGCAAACCAATTTACTTACATTTTGTAAATTACTTTAAATTATACATAAACCTATTGAGCCCTGCAAAAATATTGTGGCCTCGAATTAAGAATTAGTTCTCTCGGTTTAGTAAATAGTGGCCATGATTTACTCATTCGTTCACTTGTTTTAGTCAGTCTTGGCCGAATTAGTAAAACGTGCAGTTGTATTAGTAAGTTGTGGGAACTAATTGTTAATATGTGGCCACGATATACCATATAAACCTTTTGGAACAAACTAAAAACAATAACATGCACTATGCTGAAAACATAATATTTTAAAAGCACTCAAATCTATGTAGGCCTATATGCTATCTTTTTTGTCTGGCAGTTAATGATGTGATTAATGTAATACCTCTTGCTCTTCATTGAATATAAATTCTTATATACAGTCTGTGCATCAGTGGTGGTGAATTTTAAAGGTGAACTAAGTAACTTTTTTACCTTAACCGAACAGCTTCGGAGTCATTGGAATAGTTATATGACTTTTTTCGGGTTGAATGGTGGTCGTATCGCACCCCCCAAGCGCCTGTGAGCCGAAAAACCACCCTTGCAACTTTGGGCTCAGCGTCAGGAAGTATCACGTGATATCAGGTCTCGCGATGTAACGAATTGCTTTACGGCAAAAAAATCAGCTAAAATTCTGTCATTATTGCGCTCCCTCACGCTGTTCGAACCCGAATGAAGAAGACGTTTTAAAGAATGTCCCATCTGCTTTGATGTCGTTGATCTACTAGCCTATGGTATCTGATAGTCGCCAACGAGTTTTTCGACAGTGTTGTCAAATATCTATTCCGAAGCTGTAGGGGGAGCTCTATAGAGAAACCTGCGAGCAAAAAGCGAGAATACAGCGAAGAAATTCCCGAAACTGCATAGCCCTGCTTTAAGTGACTCTTTATGTAGGTTACATCGTTACGCCATTAGATGGCGACATGTGACAGCCATTTGAATCATTCAGTCAAACGATTCGTTAACAGAACTAATTCAGTCAGTAACGAATCAAGTGTTATGAGTGAGTCATTGAATCATTCACTCAACCGATTTGTTCAAAAACATTGATTCATTCAGCAATGCCTTTGCTGTGTGTTGCTCAGAGACGTGGCGCAAACATTAGTTTGAATTTGACTTATTTGGAACTATTTTCGAACAACATATAAGTAGTAACTGGCATTATTGTTTGTGTTGAAATGTAAGTAACTCTATTTGAAGTTTTTGTTTATTGAACTGTTGTATTGCGCTCTTGCGCATGTGAAATTGTTAAAATTTGATCCAGTGTTTATGCCGTTGCTGGTTTTGTATAAGTGTGTGTGAGTGTGTATGCTGGCATGGGTTCTGCTCAAACTGGCTGCTGCCTGATATTACTATAATGCCAACTGGTGCTGCATGTGCATTTGTGAGTATTTGCACAGCTTGTGTTTACATGTATATGTGTGTGTTTAGCTTTATCATGCTATAGCCTGGTGTGTGTTTAATGCTGAGCCTCCGCTGGGCTGATCCTGTAGATGCACAGCTAGGCCATATGGATACCTTTATCAGGAGATCCCAGCATCCACTCCATTGCTACAGCTACTGCACATATTCTCCATCTGTTTCTTTCTTCCCACTTCTCTCCCCGCATCCCTCCATCTCACACCTCCCTTTTTCCACCCACTCTAATCTGTTTGTAAATGGGTAATTCACAGCAGGGTAAAAATAGACATCATCATCATATCATGTACCACCCTAATTAACAATGGGTCTCTATTTTGCCAGGGGGCTTTAAAAGCCAACAGGTTTATTAAGTGTTTTCATGAGGTTAGTTAACTGAAACACTAGCCGGTCAAAGCTAATGCGAGTGTCACAGAGGCTGTTTAAGGGGAAAAAGTAATGAGTTGGATTATTGACAGAAGAGAGTGGACACTTGAGTTGATGTCTCAGTAAACCCTACTAAGCTCACACATTGTTTCTATATCCCATTCCCACTTATTATTTTCTGTCTTTGTTGAGTACAAGCTCTCAAGTTCGCGTTCATTATTGCATTACTGTAACCCTTGGAAAAATATGACCATATCTTTATTCCTTTTTCAGTTCACTTTCTCGTGTAATGTCTCTTGCTTGTGAATTTGAAGCTCGGCTCCATTCATTATTAAAAGGATGCTGTCTAATTGGCACAGAGTTGCTGCCGTCACCAGGGGGTTCTGGGAAATGCTATTGTCCTGGTGGCACTGTACAACTCCTCCACTTGGCGCGGCCGTGGATGAAAGGCCTGCTGCTGATCAGGCCAGTTACGCTGTTCTTTTTGGAAACGAAGCTTTCTGAAAAAGAACAAGTTATTTAGCTAAAATTATATAAAGAAATATTATAAATTTGAACTGTGAGCTTTTTGGAAAGTCCATACAAAAATGTTCTGTTGTCATTTATCTGCCCTCATGTCATTCCAAACCTGTGTCTTTTTCTTTATTCTGTTAAAACTAAAAGGAGACATTTTGAGTTGAGCAAAAATTGAAACAATTGTTCTTGTTGAATGTGAATATGCATAAAATTAAAATAAATAGGTCTGGAGCTTTTAAAGCTTAAAATTATGCAAAGGCATAAAAAAATCACAAAAGTGGTCCATATGACTTTCAGGTTTTCTGAAGCCATATTTTAGCTTTGTAGGTATCTTTATTTATTGATAATCTTAAAATTCGTCCTTGCTCTCCTTGGTGTATTAATTAGAGAGGTATGTATGGTTTGCAACTGAATTGTTCTTTTGAGTCAGATCTTTTCAATGAATCATTTACACAAACCAACATTTGGTTAAAAAAGATCTGAATGATTGATTTGTTCATGAATCAGACTTATTCGGTTATTGAGTTCACTCACTGATGATCTGGTTACAGCAGTTCTGTAGGATTATCAATGAATAGCCATTTTTATTATAAGGACAATTAAAGAACCTTTTATAGAGTTATGTATACAAAATGTAATTGTATTTTATTAAATTATTGTATTTAATGAATGTAAAATCTGTATCTGCCTTGAGCTTATGAAGCTGATATGGCAATACAACAACAACAAAAACAACAACATGAGTGAATAACTGTATGACTTTAAAATTATGTAACACAGAGTGCATGGACCATGGTGCTTTTGTTTCTTTCTGTTTTTTTTTTTGTTAGATTGAAAGCTCTTGCCGCCTTTATTCATTGTAATTGCATGGAAAAAGAGTGGCCTTCAAAATTTCTCTTTTTTTGTGCAAGAAAAGAATTCTTATGAGTGTGGAATGACATGAGGATGAGTAAACAATGACAGAATTTTCATTGTGAACGTATCCCTTTAAATATGTAAATCACAGTGATGGATTCATGTAACAGCTGCAGATTTCCACTCACTCGCTCACAGTAAAGGCTCTTGACAGCAAAAAGCTCTTAGTTACAAAGGGCTAGAATGAAACCCCAATAGGGAATCTGTGAAGGGGATTGGAAACTTCCTTTGGAAACAAAAAAAGGAAGTGAAAGAATAAACGGGCAAAAGACAAGAGTGTGAATGAAAGAATATTGAAGTTGGCTGGGACTGGCTTACTGGACTTTAGTGTTTCTGTAGCCTTAAGAGCGCAGAGAGGACGTAACATCTCTCCCCTGACTCTCTGCTGCATCTCCAGTTTGGCATAATGAGGACACCGCTGTACACTTGCTTCTCTCTACCTGTCCTATGGGAGGCAGCGGCTGGTCATGTGACGTGCACAACACTCTTCTATGTGCTCATCATTTTTGTCATGTGACCTTCTCTGTGTTCTGTAACATCTAGTATCTCCACTGGGCATGTGATTGAGAGCACTGATATTTCATAATGCTCTAGAGCTGGTGATTTGGCTTTCATATCAATGAGGTGTCTGTGGTGCGTATCTTGGCTTTAGCGAATTTGCATAGTCTTTGATTAAAAATGTAAACTCTTGTATTTAATTTAATTTGCAAGTCTTGTCATATAATATATTGAAATGTATTTTTCCTTCAGTATGTATATTTGTCTGTCTCTTTATAAATGGGTGGACTGAACTATTTATATTCATAAACCCGTAGACAAAACTATTTTTCCATTGTTTAAATAGTGCTTAAATTTAATTTGTACACTATTAATGTCCAATATATGTATATGACAGGAGAATTTTTGACATTTTTTCTTAACATAATGAACATTTCAACCACAGTGTCTTATAATAATTTCTTAAATAATCTCTAATTATTTATTGTATTTAATATTGTTCCGTGGTGGAAATTACATTTAAAACACCCTTTTAATAAAGTGGTAGAATCTTTTGTATTTATAAGGTTAATTTCATAGCAAGCATTTTAGTTATTATTATTTTCTCATTTTTTGCATATTTTATCTAAATAACAGCTTGCTTGGAAATTGCGTATTTCATGTCTCATATTTTTGCTCCCTATAGGTAACCAAGTAAACTAACTTTTGATATAAACTTGATTGGGGCAATTAGTGTGAAGAACAGTTATAATTTGTGTAAAAAAAAAAGAAAAGCTTTTTAAGCTTAGAATTATGCAAAAGCATCAAAAAAGTCACACAAGTGGTCCTTATGACTGTCAGGTTTTCACTTTATGTACACAATAATAGATATTGATCATAGTTCATAAGTGTACAGTAATAATTCATTAATTTGTGATAGATTTTATAGACACAATAAAATCTATTGATAAAAGACATTTGAACAGTAGCAAAAACATTTAAAGTAGGTTCCAGAACAGCTGTAATTGTGACCAACACAAAGAAAAAAATAAATCTGTTAGTTTTACTAAAAATCAACCCATGGTTCATAAGTCACCATAGTTGAATGGACTAGATAATTTTCTATTTAAGAGGAAACACGTGCTATATAGATCTAAATCTAAACATGAAAGAGTGAGATATGAAAGATCTCAAGAACAGCACAGCCAAGTACTCAAAGCCTTGTGTGAGCAAGAACAGGAGAGCTCTTACTCGTGGATGCTTGTGTGTGTTTTAGCTGGAGACAAAAGCTAGTTAAAATCAGGTCATTTTCACCATTACAAGCATATGAAACGAAAAAAGAACAAGACACAATGCTGTAGAAAGTGCTGAAAGGGGAGGATATGGGAGGGAAACGGTACCGTAGCCTTGCCACATGGCTGGTCTGTGAGGTGAGCAGGGGGCAGCGCTGTCAACACTCTCCACAGTGGGGAAGTTCCGGTGGAGGCAGGACTCAGCCATGGCACTGCTCATGGTACCATATGGTGCCACTCAGAGGATGGCAACCCCCATCCTCAGTCTCAGTGCCTGACTGTGTAGAAATAATGGCAAACTGTACTGCAGCCAGTTTTGGAGAGCCAGACCTTGAGCATCCATGGCATTATCTGGAAAACTGTCAGAACCGGATATTTAAGCATCAGACAGAGAGGTAGGAAACTGTGAAGAGGAAGTCAGTGCTATATAATCTCAAAATGAATATCCATTTTTCATTCTGTACTTGTGATACATACTTCACTTGTAGCTTTTGAAATGCTTGATTTTAGTTTTTAGTGTTTTATTTTTAAGTGAAGTGAAGTGACATGAAGGCCAAGTATGGTAACCCATACTCAAATTTTCTCCTGCATTTAACCCATCCAAGTTAGTGCACACACATTAGGGGCATTGAGACACACACTGCATGCCGTGGACACATACACCCGGAGCAGTGGGCAGCCATTTTTGCTATGGCACCCAGGGAGCGATTGGGGGTTAGGTGCCAGTCGTTTCAACAGACAAAATATTAATTTAGACAAAATATGATATACTATTATACTGGTCGTTTATCGTTTAACAGCCATAATATAAAAAAGGTTCCCTAAACTTGAAGAAAATATTCAGTCACTCAAGAAATGGAGTAACATTTTGTTTTAGTCTTCTCTCGCAATGGATATTTCCCTTTTTAAACCCTCACCGGGCCAAACAGATGCATTTCCATTTTGGTGACTGTTTTTCAATGTGAGAACAGCAAAATCAAAACCCCAAATAATTCAGTTAATTTGAACCTCATTCATTTTAAGGTGTTTGTCTGCAGAAATCAATCATGCATGGATCTGGAAGGGGGGCTTAATTTCTAAATTGAAAGGGAGTGATTTTCTCACTATGTTCCTGATGCTTTCATACGGGATACTTTGATGGATTTCCGCTCACTTTCAAACATTGATCTCCAGGTGATGAGATAAATTATTCTAGTTTGGCCTCAGTGACTTTGGTCCCCTTGTGAGAAGTGGAAGTCAGCCATTGCTGGATTTATAAGCAAAAGCCTTTTAAAAAAATGCAGTTAAACAGCTGTTAAATGCAAAACATGAGCGGCTGCCATATCGTAAGAAGCCTTTAAATTCATTGAACCAATAGAGTGAAAGTGCTTCGTTCATTTAAGAGGCTAAATTTAGCACATTTTTATCAAGACTTCAGACCGTTTCTTTCTCATAGGTACTTACGATAGGTACTTATGCCTGGCAGCATAAAGTGCTGCCCTGTTTGTCATTCAAGAAAATGTTAAGAGAAGGAAGAGCTGTTTTTTACTTTGGGGTTTCCTTGTCTTTCACGCTATACAGTAAATAACATGTTTGTCCACAGCTATCCATGTTCTCAAAATATTTATATACAAACATATACGTACATGTAGGATATACAGTAGTGCATGTACCTGATTATTGACAATTTTTTTTATATTTCATGTATAATTAATACTTTTATTCAGCAAGGATGCATTAAAAAGGTAAAGACAGACATAATATTACAAACAATCTTATTACACAAAAATATTAAACAGCTTTCAACAATGTTAATAAAAATAAATGTTTCTTGAGCACCACATTAGTATATTATAATGATTTCTGGAGGACCCTGTGACACGGGAATAAATTACATATTAAAATATGGTGATTTTAAATTGTAATAATATTTATTTACACTATTTACTGTACTTTTAATCAAATAAATTTAGCCTTGGTGAGCATAAGAGACCCTTCAAAAACATGAATGGAGCTGCTAGTGCTTGTAAACTGCATTTATGGCTCCATCACAGGCTGCCAACGTGCGCTGTTCCCTCATAAATGCACGTTTGTCCCGGTGTTCGCCGTGAATGATGTTGAATTTACACTGACTCAACCTCAGCAGTACTTTCACTACATCTCTGTCCCTCGTCTTTCCTTTCATACAACATCCTGGCACAGATAGGGTGGATTTATGCCCATGTAGGGAGCCGTGGGGCCTAGCGGACATGATAAATGGGCCAGCGTGTATAGGCCCGACCAAAGCCTCCGCAGGAACGCTGCGCACAGCCAATGAGTTACAGTTGTGGCTCCTGTCATGGTGTGCGTTAGTACGAGCGACTGCTGACAGCTGTTTAATCACAGACGTTTCCATGTGCTCGCCCGACGACATAAGCAGCCTCTGAGACCAGCTGTCATGAAGTAGGGGAGAACTCGGCAAAACTGCGCCCCACCTCCCGCAACTCCAAGCCAGCTCTCCTCCGTGTCCCCACACTTTACCACATTAATTAGAGCTTCCTCATACCTTAATTACTCCAAGTTCTATGCTAATGCCGGAGTCCTGTGTGAATTGCCCGTCGTTTCTTGCAGACTCTCTGCCTGATTTGCATTTCACAAAAGGTTTACTTCTATTCCTGGATGAAAGGGAGAGAGAGAGAAGCAAATGATTTGTGATGGGGAAGAGGGGTTTGTGCTAGTAAAGTAAAGCTGTGGTTCACTTTCATATAACCTTGTGCTTCACTTATGGGTCTTTGTTTTATGTGCTGTCTCAATTATGGCAAGCCTGGGCTGCTTTCCTGAATATCATTTCCTGTTCAGAATACAAAGCACTTTCATATGTTCTTTTACAATGCCAAGCTCAATGTTTGTCTCGGTTTCTCATAACAGAATTGAAAGATTATTATTTTTCTTTAAATAGTGCTGCTCAATTTCATCTCAATGTTGATTTTTTGCTACAGTAGTTATCAGAGCTACTGTAAATGAAAGCTTTAGCGTAAGTTCTGCCAGGAAGACTCAATTGTTACGTCACTTATTACTTGTCATCTAACCAATCGTGATCTAATACTCGTAGTATAAAAGATCGGTACTTACACATGTCTGAGTTCGCAGATGCTGACGCCAACATTCACCTACATCCTCCCCACCACCACCAGGATGGTCCCTTCCTAATACCTCCCAGGGGGTCGGCTGCGCCCCTGCCATCGTCTATAGGCAGGATATGCAGATTCCGTTACCCTCGGATTGTGAGCTACGGACAGGGCCTACGCCAAAGAACTTTATAACTCAATATTTGCTTGCTGGGCTGTTAATAAATGTATGCTTTGCTACATTATTTTGCCTCCCGAGTCTTTCTGTTAGAACTAAAAGTCATTGTGGTCTGAAAGTTTGAAAGATTCTACATCTTAATACTGAACAGAGAAGAGCACTTTTTTGTTAGATTGCAACCAATTTCAAGCCAGTGGGAATTATAATGTAGCCTTTTAACAATTATACCTTTAGCAAAGAAAAAAATATGTTTTTTAAATATCTTGTTTGTTTCTCCTAAACAGTAATGATAATTAACTGAGGTCTCATGGAGGCTCTTTTGGTTCACAGCTTTTCACCATTGTTATTATTTCAAATTGTAATATGGTTGATATTGTTAATATTGATGCCTATTTGTCTATTAGTTTTGTCTTTTGTTTTTATTTTCCTTTCGCCATTCCATTAAAGAAATAGCAACAGATATAGATAGATTAGGAGGGAAAATTAAGTATAAATTAGAAGATATAAATGTCCTATTTAATATAGTTATATTAATATTTTATAGATATTTAAATATGTTTCTTTTGTTTTTACACACTACTGTATATATTATTTTAATACAAACAGTTACGCACAACTTTTTCATTTGCTTGTCTGTTGCATTCTGTTTTACCAAATTAAAATGGCTCCTTTGCTAAAGTAATGTATAGTATTGAACTATTTTAAGTCTCATTGGCTGTGAAAAAGCAACTTCTGAGACACTTGCAAAAAACATCAACTGATTTTGTTTTGTAATTGGAACATCTTGCGTGCACCTTGTTGCTTCTGTGTTGGAGCTTGTCCTTTATGTTAATCTTTGACCCATAGGACACGTTCGCTGGTGCCGGTGTTGAGGAACAGGAGAGCAGTAGGGGTGCACAGGGGGAGGGAGACCAGGGTTAGGGCTGGGGGCAGGTGTTGAAATCATCTCGTCTTTCTCTGGGGCACGTTCTGCATGGCTGGTCACGCATTCATCACCTTCCGTAGGTAGCATATTCTTTTAACTCTCTATGTAGGTTGCTTATTTTTATATACGTCATATCGTCATGGCGGAGGAGTCTGTGAGGAAGACCTCTTTAGCGTAAGTAAAGCTATGGATAGATTCCTGCTTGAGACCTTTGTGCTGTTTAGACAGGGAATTGCTGGATATGTGTTGTATGTTTCATGTTGCTAAAGAAAGGTCTTATTTTGTATATTACTTACTGTTTTGTTTAGATTGTCTTTTTTGGAAGGCGTTCATGTAGTCTGCAAGCATTCTGTGAGTGAATGCTTGAGATGACCCTACATGGTGGAAAGAACATTAGACTGAAAGAAAGATTGAGAGAGCTGGAGTGTGAAGGAAATATGAGTTTTTAGTCAGTTCATTAGCTTCAGAATAAAACTGCCTACTAACAACATACTCTTCCAACATACCTTAAATTTGGATTTGGGATTTCGTCAGAGCTATATGTTTTATTTGGTTCTGTCCTGTGAGATAAAAAAAGTAGATCAATCATTGAACTTGCTGACAGATTGGTCAGTTAACATAACCAGCAAAGAAATGTTGCCTTGTGGGAGAAATATAAAAGTTTAAGAATTAGTCATTGAAAAACCCATATCGACCATTAATATGAATAAATAATATTGGAATTATTTTAGGAAAAACAAAAATTAAATAAAATAAAATTGTGGGTTTTTGTTTTCTTTTTTTTCTTTTTATTTATTTATTTAAATATTTAATAATTTAATTTTTAATTAAATTTTAATTTCTTTTATTTGCTGATGAAATGTTACAAATGTTACAATGTTTAAGTAAAATTTGCACAAAAAAAAATTAGACAGTTTTCTGGTGAAATATTCAAAATTGGGGTTTATAAGATAAAAATGTAAAAAAAAATCAGGGTTATGAGGTAAATATGTTAAATCTGGTAAAATGGTAAAAGTGGGGCTTATTAAATACATTTTTTTTTATTTACTGGTAAAATTCAGGGAGATGGGGGTAAACATGTTAGTTTTTTGGGTTAAAATGTTCAAATTTGAGTGTTATTGGGTAAAAATGTTAAATTTGCTGGTAAAATTAGGAAGCTATTAGGTAAAAATTTTTAAATTGGCTACTATTGATTTTGAAACTAAATTATACTCACAGTCGATCATGTCCTCTTTCTTTTTCTTTATCTCCCCTGCCCTCCCCTCCCAGTTTGCACCAGCAAGTTGCCAACTACAAGGAGCAGGTGAGGCGGATTGGGCCGGAGCCCCCCCAACAGAGGCAGCAGGGCCAACACAAGGATGACGCCCCCACCTGTGGCATCTGCCACAAGACCAAGTTTGCTGATGGCTGCGGAAACCTGTGCTCATACTGCCAGACTAAGTTCTGTGCCCGGTGCGGGGGAAGGGTCTCTCTGCGTTCCAATAACGTAAGTAACTCCTACATCGTGTGAGTGGCCAGACTGTTTTCCATGCTTCTTTCGACCTGCATCTGCAAACGTTAGAAAGAGACAGGGAGTGAAGAGCGCTGGGTGGATGAGAGAAAGGTTAATTGGGCATTAGTCATAGGAGATGACGCTGCTGGTCACCAGGGGGTCGCCGCACACCCATGCTGGGATGCCCAAGTCGGCACTGAGTCTCCACAGGGGCAGCCTTACCACGCAAAGGGAAGCACCTGAAATGGTGGGCCACCTCCTGGAGTGTGATATTTACCTTCGCTTTATATTCCTTCCACTGCATCCAGAGTGCTAATTAGTGTTCACTTATAATGAATAGTGTTGGGAGTCAACAGAAGGAGAGTAGGGAGAGAGGTCAGTGAGGTGAAGATGGGGGTAAATGTAATTATTAATAACACACTGACTTAGTTATGGATGTATCCACTTGTGCATTTGTAGTAAATATGTACATTTCTATGGTTACACAATGAAGTCAGGCCATTTCTACTGGAACCATTGTCCAAAAGTAACTTTTTGCCATACCCATTTTTTGTATACTTTTTTGTTGTATAATTTAATTAGAAGTATTTGTTATTGTACCTATGAAAAATGAATAATCTGTATTTTTGTCATGACCAATTCGAAAATGGATATTTAGTTGAATATGCTTATTTCCCCTACTTTTACATTTAAATTACCTTTGCCGTCATCCAAACACTCACTGTGAGTTATTTTAAAAATCGCTAATAATTTCATAACACTGTTAACTCTGCATAATGTTGTGATACCTAAATTCAGTTGGAACAATAGTATTTAATTATATTTTTTAGTGTTTTATTTTTAATTTAGACAATATAGTATAGAATTTGGTTATCATCTTAAATAATATCTGCTTATTGGAATCAGCCACATTTTAATGTCATCTCTATTTTTAAGTAAATTTTCCACTAAGATCATCTGGTGTCAGTCAGGGTCTGACTGTCGCCTTGTATTGAGATGTAACTCCTGTATCATTACATTGCAATTTTACTGCAAGTATACTTGCGAAGGCTAATTTTACTTACATTTGGCACTTGATGAAATTAATTTCTTAACCCTGTCATTTAGATTTGAGAATGGATGTGAGAAAGCTCAAATAGTGTTGGTTTTGGTGTTCAGGTGCTCTTGTCTGTGTCCGAGAAGGAGGCAGAAATCACATATGTTCTGCAATGAAAGTGAAGTCTCCATTGGTATCGGATGGGTGCTGCCCTTAGGTTAGTTTTGCTGAAATGAGCGCATGTTGTTTCTCGGATTCCTTTGGCGCGTGCTATTAATAAGAGTGGCAGGCTTGATAATGGAGTCGCTAGATGCCTGTAGGTTAAACATGGAGAGCTACACCTACTCAATCTGGTGGATTGGAAAGAGTAGCTAAAAGCGATGAAGTACACTTAATAATTCTGTTGCTATGAGTATAGCATGAGTTGGTCCGAGTGAACAGACTTGAAAAAGTTCAATGCACCTTTTACGAAAATGTGTACGAAAGTGTAACTTCGCTGATTTTCAACCCGCTTTGTTTTGTTACAATATTGGTAGTATATGTAAATGAACAATACTTAATACTAAGAATGCTTATTATCAGAGAATGATCGTTCTCCATGCTACTTGGACCAAGAAATTCATGCTTACTTGTCAGAAAATTGCGTCATCCGGCAGACTTTTGACAGCTCTGGAGCTTTCGTCAAAACTACAGATTTTTACCTCCATTTGATTTTACATTTTTGTATCCCCACTCACGGACAGTGGGATCGACAGAGTAATTAACAACAGTTATTGTTAGATATAGGTTATCATCAGAGGTGTAAAGAGTACCTTATACCATATACTTGAGCAAAAGTACAGATACCTTACAACAAAAATGACACCAGTACAATTTACAAGTCACCAAATCCAATACGACTTGAGTAAAAGTCTTATATTATCTGATTTTAACAGTACTTAAGTATTTTACTTGTACTGAATGTAGGCTTAAAGAGACATGTCAGTGAAAAATAAGAAACAGTTGAATTGAGAGGAGAGCAATAACGTTTATTTTCACCTCAACACCTCAATATTGCAATAAATCAAGGTCGACACAACAGCCTCTTAAACGTCTACAGACAATCAAGACTATGTTAAGCTCAAGTGCTCAAACAAGGCATTAGTAAACCGATATCCTTCAAAAAGGTCTCTTCAATATAACGGATAAATAAAATCATGGTAAGTAAAATTAAAGAGTCTAAGCCTCCTCGCACTGGATGTGCTTTTTGTTTGGCTGCAGGCATGTCCTCATCTCATATGAAACACCTGTGATTCAGCAACTACCTGCTAATGCACTCACATTTATGTAAGTAGCTATGTTGACAAGTTTGGATGAGTAAGGGCAAAACTCACAAGAAATAGTACCTTCGATGCCTTATAGATGGCGATTTCACTTCTTTTGTAGCAGAAATAAACTGCTGGAGAAACAGTTAGGTGCCATGCTAAATGTAATGAGTAATTGCATTACTCTTCACAAATGTATTGGAGGAAAGAGTACATATTACTTCAAATGTATTCAAGTAGAGAGTAAAAGTTGCAAATATATTTGATACTCTGTAAAACTACAAAGTAGCCAAAAAGATACTTAAGTACAGTAACTAATTACATTTACTCAAATACTTTACACAACTGGTTATCAGTGAAAATTGTACCGTAGGTCTACTCTTCAAACAGCATTATGGTAAATGGCAAAAAAGTGGTTTTGTTCACTATGAACAATGAGCAATCTACTAATTCTGTAAAGGAATGAAAAAATCATACAGTGTGCACACCTGCCTTGATTGTGCATTTGTTTATCAGTGTACAGGTGTATTAAGCTATAATACAGTAGTAGCATTTTAGTGTCTGTGTGTATGTAAGTATGGTGGCTCTGAAGCAGTAGGAGGACCTACTTAGCAGAATGCTGTGTTCTTGTTTTCAGTGACCCATGAACTACCTTTATTCTCACTGGGAATTATTCATGGGGAAATTTAGAGTAAATATCAGTGCAAAAGGCTGCACCTCCAAGGTTTGCCCTGTGGGTGGCAACATACCTGCAAATTTACACCATCATAAAGTGCACACTTACATGATCTCTCCTTAAAGATCAAGTCAGGAAAAAGTGAATAAATCCAAAATATTTAATGTAAAACTTTCCAAGACATTTTTGTTTTGTAACTGGACAATACAAGTGGTATTTTGACGGCTTTGATGCTGCTGATGCCAGTGTAGATCTGTTATTTGCTTATTATTCCACTATGGATCTAAATGGTTTGTTTTCATATCTGATTGTCATTTCATACTTTTCTCTCTTGTTCTTTCCCACCATCGACTGACCATCCTGTTTCTCTCTCACTGTGATGCCCTGTGATGCTGGAGAAGAAGGAGGACAAAGTGGTTAGCATTTTCTATTCTCTTTGTCACTGTGCAGTTTGAACTCCTATCTTTTCTTTCCCTCGCTCCCCTCATTCACACACAAGCTCCTCAATGCATCTATGTTCTTTTGAATTTTACTATGTTAATTAGTAAAAACTTCGTTATGGCTTTTTTTCATGCTACCTGCACAAGTTTTATGTGTATGGAAGCACGTGCAACAAAAAATGTTGGAGCTAATCTGCTTTCTTACTCTCATGAAGATTGTGTTTAAAGTTTTAAATTGATCAAAAGTAAAGACATTTATAATGTTACAAAATATTCACAAGCACCAAATCAGCATATTAGAATGATTTCTGAAGGATCGTGTGACACTCAAGACTGGAGTAATGATGCTGAAAATTCAGCTTTGCCATCACAGAAATAAATTGCATTTTAAAACGTATGAAAATAGAAAACAGCTATTTTAAATTGTAATAATATTTCACAATGTTACAGGTTTTTTGATCAAATAAATGCAGCCTTGGTGGGCTTGGTGACGTCTTTCAAGAACATTAAAAATCTTATGGATCAAAAACGCTAGTGTATATTATTTATTTAATTATATATTTTTTTGGTCATATAGGCCTACATATTTTATAGGTATGGAGTAAATGTCATACTTGAATTCCCCAGGTATGTTGTGAAAGCTTCATGGCTAAAATTGGCTCACAATTACCACATGCAGAAGCTTCCTTTAAAAATGGACATGTGTAACCTATGTATACAATTATTGTTTATAAATCACCCACAATACGCATTTTATGCAGTTTGTTACAGTTCTCAAGCAAACTAGCACCCTTTATTTGTGATCTCAGGGCCTGAGAATGTGTTAAAAGAATGCATGTCCTGCTTAGCCTGCTATACTAAAATGTCCATGCACTGTGCCTTCTCCCATAGAGCTGCATTTGTTAATCAGAACAGTGCCATACACTTCAGTGCTGCAAAAAGATCCCTGTAAATTCAATCCAGAGCTCATTATCCCAATGATTATCAGGCCTCTTGGTAATATCTGTATTTTCTTCTTTAGCCAAGCGTTTCTTTCTGAGTGCTGCTGTTTTTGAAGTCAAGATTCTTTTCCCTAGGCGGTACACTCGCCTCTCTTGTTCTCTCATTCTTTCTTTCTTTTCCAAGGATCCATTTTAGACTATGGTCAGCCAAGCTGGGCTTTGGTGCTGTTTTTTTTTTTAACACTAGAACTTCAGTGCTACTGGAGAACACCAGCAATGTGTCATTCCACTGCCCACCACCTCAAAGCGACACCATGAAATGATTAGTATTGATCTTTCTGCTCTTCCTTTGCATCTGGTTTGTGGATGCTTCATTGACAGGGACATTTGACTAAAGTCTTTCAGTGAGAACCACTGCTGTTTTAGTGTATCACTGGGATACTATTATAGTCTTTATTAATATTTTTAATAAGTTTTTTTTAATATTTTTAAAGTTTTAGTCATTTTGTTGTGTAGTTTTGTAAATTTTTGTACAGTGTAAAAAAATGTTTTTACGTTACTTTTACTCATCAAAATAAGTTAAGCAATTTTCAATTTTTTTTTATACAAGATGATATAAGTTTTTTTTTTTTTTTAAATTTGATTCATTTTTTACAGTGTAGTTTAATATATATATATATATATATACACACACACACACACACATGAGTCAGAATCCGCTAAGAGGTAATTAAATGTAACAAATCATGTAAAAATACATAATCTTTTATTGGAAAATTAAACAACATTTTATCAAATTTAATAATTGCCTTAATCTTTTAATCAAATAAGAAGATAGTATTCAAACTACATTTTGTAAATATCACCGGTCAAGTTTATATTAGGCTACATCAGAAATTGAGAGTCAAATTGGACGATTACAGGGACTCATCTCAATCATTTAACAGTTCATCTTTTGCCAAAATTATTTACATTAAAAAAATAAAAATCCATCAAGAATAGATTTTTTTTTAAAATATTCTAATCAGGAATATCAAACGCAGAATGCGTAGTTTGTGCATACAAAATTATACGTCAAAACCAACACGTTGAACGAACCCGGTGAAGTTTTTCAATTGGATTGGCATTTATTCTCTTTAACATGTAGTTTGAAGTATTTCACTCAGTTTCTTTAACATTCCGAGACAATTTCTGTGAGTAAAGAGCAACTTTATACTCACATGCATTACGTGTTACTTAATCACTTTGAATTAATCACAGGGTTAAGCACGCCATACTCCTCCTCTCCTATCGTCTCTGACAGACAGCATGTTGAAGCCACTCAGGCCGCCATGTTCACCCTCTTCTTGGAAAGCGATTTAGTCAGAACATCCGGCATTGTGGGTTTTCCAGAAAATGCGTGCACTCACTGGACCTCTGCTTCTCGTAAATACTACCGGGTATTGTGCGCGTTATTTATTTTTTGACAGACATCGATGTTGTGATATTCAAATGATGTGAATTTGAAAACAGATGGAATTGTAAGGTAATAATTATTTATTTCTTAGCCGGCTATTCAGTGAAGTGATTGATGCCTGTGAGTGTGTTAGAGTATGTCAATGTTTTTAGTTCTAATATTCCAACCGACAGCTAGCCCAAGTTTTTGACGGACGTGATAACGTGTGTAAGGGGTGAACTATGTTTGATTTTTCAAATGCTTTTTGAGTAGTTCATTATACTTTTTTTACGGATTGAAGTTTATTTTGTGGCTTAAATAAATTACATGTTACTCAGAAGACTGTCAAAAATGTTACATTCAGTTGTCGCAAATTCGTTGACCTTTGAAAATCAAGTTAATTTTTTACCAGGAAAGGTGAGGTTTTGATGCACAAAACTCTTCTCTTATACCAAACATCTTTTATTTAAACCCATGAAAATGCAGATCCTTTTGTAAATAATAGTGGAAAATCACTTTTTAAAACTGTCGTTCCATTATGTGTGTGTGTGTGTGTGTGTGTGTGTTTCAATAATTTTAGTTATTTTAGTAGGCTACATCAAGCTAAACTAAATTAAAATGAGAAATGTTGTCTTGACAAGTTAAAATTGTTATATTTTTACTTCAGTTAATGTTTACTAGTTAACTAGTTAATTACAATAACCCTGGTGAGAACGACTGTCTTTTTAAACTGCCTTTTGTCAGGCCTCCAGCAGGACTTTTTTGTAGTGAAAATACGAGACAGATCCAGCTAGTGGGGATTTGAGTTTGAGGTCTACAGGGACGAGTAATGTGACAATGAAATGCACATACACACAAATGGCTGTCGGTACCATGGGAGGCGTTGTATTCATAGACCTCATCAATCTGCTTAATTCAGAGAAGGTCCGATGTTTGAAGAGGAAGTAGAGCTAAACTTATCACTGCATCGATCCGCAGATGGCTTGTCAAGCACGAGATGTATGTCTCGGTGACGAAAGAGTGAAAGTTGGTTTTGTAACATCAGCAGGGAGATGAAATAGATTATTTACACTATTGATCCCGTATTTAACAATCAGAATAGTCTTTGTACGAGGGACGGGTGAAGAAGTGTTTTGCGAGAGGGCTGGTGGGTGAGCGTCTCCAGGCGCTGATGTACTGGCTCATTAGATGGAATGGACAGTAATGTCTTTTGTGGCAGTCTTTCATCCTTATCCGGGATTTATAACATGCTGAATTATGGGTCTAGCTCTGCCTGTTGCCGCCCCAATTCATCAAGCTGTCGGAGGTGGAAGCGTGAACTGCGTTCTCCCTTTTCCTCCACTCACAGAACTCAAGCACTCCCATTTATTCATCCCGTTTGCGTGGACCTGACACCGATGGATGACCATGCCTGTCCGCATCTCGCCGAGTGATGGAAATTAAATGATATTAACAAGGAGGAAGAGGCGGAGTCTGGTGATGAATGGCAGGCCTTCAGTTGCTCGTCAAACACAGCCAGCCGGAGTGAGATGACGGCTCGGTGGAAAATTAAGATGCTCAGCAGTTGTTTAGCATTTACATGATGTAAAGGAAATTCAGACCTGGTTAAGGTAAATCTTCTCAGTTGGTTCCCAACACAGTACCAAAATTGTTTATCATACAGAAGAAAAACAATGCTGTTAAAATCATTGATTTTTACATTTAATTTGATCTCTATTGACAACCTTTAATTTTAATAACAAAAGACATTAAGGATTTTGGGGGTGTTAACATGTTTTTAAAAAAAATGGTTTTATACGTACTAAGGCTGCATTTATTTGATCACAAATATAGGCGTAATATTGTGAAATATTATTACACTTATTGAAATAGATTTATTCCTGATGCAAAGTTGAATTTTTCTTCAGTGTAACATGATTCTTCAGAAATCATCCTATGCTGATTTGGTGCTCAAGAAACATTTACTATTATTATAAGTGTTGAAAACAGTTGTGCTGCTTAATATTTTTGTGGAAACTGAGATCATTTTTTTTAAGGAAAGTATATTAATGCCTCGGTTACGACTGTAACCTCGGTTCCCTGAAGAGGGAACGAGACGTTGCATCGAGATGACGCTGTGGGAACGCTCTGTGTGATTGCGTCATGAAGCACTTGTGAAATCAGTCCAATGGCGTATAGGTGGGTGACATCATGGCAGGAAGCTATAAAAGCGCACCCAGACCAAACATTGTCAACTTCTGTTGGTCGAAGTAAGTCAATCACAGGCATGCCGGAAGTATGGCAGGGTGACACAACGTCTCATTCCCTCTTCAGGGAACAGAGGTTACAGTCGGAACCGAGGTGCTCCCTTTCAAGGGAACTCGCGTTGCGTCGCGATGATGCTGTGGGAACATCTATACCAACACCACCATAGTGACCAGTGTCTGTCTTGTATGAAATCAGGCAAGCACAACAAAAACAGAATCACCTGGGGCCCAGGAGTGAAGCCCAAAACTAGGTTGTAAACTTGACGAGTGTGTGCGGAAAGGAACAGCCTGCCGCATCACACACCTCTTGTAGGGATACCCCTAATACAAGGCTACAAAGCCGCCATACTCCTCCTGCTCCAACGCACCATGGAACCCACACTTCCATAACTCTGTTTCTCCAGAACTCCCGGAAGTAGAACAATCAGGGAAACCATGTACAGACGCCGTAAAGCCACGTCTGCAACTCCATATGAGCTCCACCACCTCGGGGTGGACTCTTACTTCCCTGGGCCTCAGCCCCTGCCTCGACAGATGGTGACCCGTCCACGGGCACCGAGCGACCATCCATGATCGCTCCCCAGTCTGTAAGCGACGACATTGAGCTCCCAGCACAGGACCCTGGGACAAGAACCAAGGCTTATTCCACATAACTAGGACACGTAAGCATCGCCGCGTGACCCTGATCATGCGAAAGGGGTTGCCCCTCGGGAAAACCCTTTGGTCCTAAGCCACCACTGCAAGGGTCGCAGATGCTCTGCTATTGTTGAGATATGTTTGGCAGAAGTTCCCACGCTGCCAAAGTGCCAATAAACCTACTAAGAGAACCAGTCTCTCAAGACTGGTCTACTTGTTACTTGAGCGACCAATTCGGTGCCCTGAAGCGGCGCACCGGCAGGGAACAGACGAACTGATTGCTCTGAGACCCTCCTTGGAGGGGGAGAGAATCCCAGCGCCGCTACGTTTACGGGCGGACACTGAGATAAGGGCTCGCCTGAGACTAGAACTCGCTGGCGACCATTGCGCCCCGAAGCATGGAAGATGATGGGGTTGGCAGAACGGCCCCTGAGGGCACCGAAGGGAGATGGGCACCGTATAATGAGGTGTTTTTCATTTTCCCCCAGGAATTTCACCATTTATTTACTCAGAATTGAATGCAGCCAAAGATCAACCAGACAAGTAAACACGATCTGGATGAAAGGCTGAATAGTATATTAATACCGACAAATAACTCCTCAAAGATCAGATGGGTACATATTTATTTTTCTTAAAAAATGAAATGCAGCCAAATATCAACCAGACAAGTAAACACGGTCTGGATGAAAGGCTGAATACTAGATTGATACAGACATTTAACTCCTCAGAGATCAGATAAGTACATATTTAATTATCTCAAAAATTAAATGCAGCCAAATATCAACCAGACAAGTAGAAACAGTCTAGGTGAAAGGCTGAATATAGTGTATTAATACAGACATCAACTCAGATGAGTATTTAACATTTAATTTCATCACAGTTAAATGCAGCCAGAAATCAGATAGAGAACTCAGATAGAGAACTTGGTCTGGATGAAAGGTTGAATATATTATATTCATACATAGACTCTAATACACTATTATGCAGCCCCGTAATCTATGCGCTGCCTCAGCACACGCAAGATCTGAGATTGAGTCACAGAATCTTTATTGCAGACCCGTAATCTACGGACTGTTATGCAGCCCCAGAATCTATGCGCTGCCTCGGCACACGCGAGATCCAAGATCGAGTCACAGAATCTTTATTGCTAACCCATAATCTACGTGCTGCCTTGGCAAACGCGAGATCCGGGCCAAATAAATCTTTATTGACTTTCTTCCCTCGAGAAGAAAGCCAACAGGAGCAGAGCTAAAACTCTCGATAGTGCATATGTTGTACATACTCCCCCTTTTACTAGAGTTTATGCTCTATTCCCAAACAAACAACACATACATCGCGTGTATACCCACTCGTAATGAAGCGAGTGCAAGGAGGAACACACGATCCAAAATGCTGTTTGCTCACCATTATATTCCTGTCTAGATATATAATATGCTTGTGGACAAACAACAATAAATAGACAGAGACAGTTTCACACAGAGCGCTGGCTGAAGACACAGAAGCTGACATTGTTTGGTCTGGGTGCGCTTTATAGCTTCCTGCCATGACATCACCCGCCTATACGCCATTGGACTGATTTCTCAAGTGCTTCACGATGCAATCACGCAGAGCGTTCCCACAGCGTCATCTCGACGCAACGCGAGTTGCCTTGAAAGGGAACAGTAATAATAGCATATATTTAAAAAGGTCAACAATGTAAAAGTCTTTAATGTTACCTTTGATCATTTTAATGCATCCTTGCTGAATAAAAATATTTATCTAAAAAAATTATTTACAAAAAACAATACTGGCCCCAAACTTTTGTATGGTAGTGTACGGTTTCTCCTACCTTTTAAAAGTGTATTTATTTTGCTATCCTATCCCAGCTATACATTATATTATATAGTTGCTTGCATTTTATTACTTACTTCTAGCTCAGGTTTTACCTTGACTCCAACAGAACAGACCTGTAAAACATATTTTTGTTGCAACCCACCAGATGTGAACCACAGCTGTTGAGTGTGCTCAGTGATTTAGACAGAGAAACCATACAAACAAGTGTTGCATCGGATTTTCGACTGAGAGGAATGTATCAGCAGAGCCTTTGCGAAACTGGAGTTCAGGAGTTTGTTCCAGTGAGATGTGAGGGGCACATTGTGGTGCTGCATGGAGAAGATCCACTGGAGATATTCATGATATTTTGATGATCAATCGATTAGTCAATTTCAGCATATACACATTTGTAAATCTCCTTCTAACGAGAGGTTCTGGATCTGTTCACAACAAACATCTTTTGCATGCACACTCAAGTACTGTTCATGCATACTGTAGGTAAACACGTATACTTCCACAAGAACTGAGACTGAGACAAATTTTTCTTGCATCTCAAAAGCATGGACAGAGTTCGGCTTTACACAAACAAAAATCTTTTGTACACACACATAAACCACACATACATGCAGATGGGCAATCCACTGAAGAATGTCTCTCTGACATTTTTGTAATGTGTTGATATTGTTCATTTATTGATCTTTTATCTAAAATAAATAAATAATATATCATATAATATTTTAGTAATGTAATATTTAATATATATGTATATTTACAGCATATAAAAAGTCAATACGTGAAAAGTCTCGGTGCTCCCTATGGCTGCTTCATGGTTACAAATAGACAGAATTTGACAGATTTATTTCAAATCCACTGTCCCACTCAAACAGCAACACAGAGCTTTAACACATTGGAAAAAGACGTGTTTCTCTGCTGTTTTCACACTGATCCTTGGAGAATGAAAAGCGAGGTGGTGAGAGAGAGGATGCTGTAGCAGGTTTTCCTATTTAAACAGAATTTTGCACCTATCCTGTAATCCTAATCCTTACACCTATCCTGTAGCCTAATTGTACTTTTCTTGTTCTTTTTTTTTTATAGGTGATTAATCTTAAATTGATTTGAACAGGATATCTGTAGAGTTTTAATTTATTTTGGGTCTGATGAGATTTGTTCATGTGATGGTTGTCTTGAGATTTGGGTGAAGCTTTAGTTATTGTTTTATCTGAAGTTGAAATCAGCTGAGAGGAAGAGAGATTAGGCTTGTTTGAGATGCGCCTTGCCTCGCCTGAAATGTAGTCGAGAGTTGGCGGCTGCAGTGAGGGGAGGAGTGAAAAAAGTGCAGGCAAGACGGACAGATCTTTCTTCACTCAGCGGATCCTACACCTGCAAGATCAAAGGCGGATATCTCAGGATTCACAGGATTCACGATCGTGTACAGTGTTGCTAATAAACTGGATGCAATTTAAATTCTATTGCTTTTATATGAAGATAAATATAATGAACAAGACATCCAAAGTACCTTTTATTTAATTCCATTCCAAATACGTGTTTAGCAATATTTTTTACTTTTATACAGACATATGTTTATATATAAACCCATATAGACATCACACTGTCAGAAAGTTTGGGAATATTTGCTCATAATTTATACACATAAAAACATGATATCAGAGTTTTAAAATCAAACATTTTAAGAGTACAATACATCACGGTTGTTTAAACCAATGAGCATTAAGCTGTGTCGTCAGCAAGTTGTTTCCCATCATGCGTTTGATCAGCGCAGTCGGTGGAGAGCAACTGCAGAATCCAAGGACCAGGACCACACTCGGACACATTTCTAACCGGCATGCATCTCGCGCTGATCACCGGTGATCGGTTGTGCGCAGATTTTGCTCATCTCAAACAATCCTATTCTGGACATAGAGCCTCACAGGTACCAGGGCCTTTTCTGATCATTAGCAGATGTTAATTAGCTTGATAATTAGCCCATTTAGCTGCAAGGGTGAGACTGACCCTCTCATGGCCTCGGTCTCTATCTTTCTCTCACGGACCCCTGGGATTGTTGTTTGTAATAATATAGAGCATATATAGCCACTGTTTTTGTTTTATGAAGTTGAAGCTGGAACCAGATTTTTGCTATATAAGAATTAGGCTATTATTGGTTAAATCGAACCAATTGTCACACTTAGGCACGCACAATGTCATTCTAGTTTTTGTTTGAATTGAAATCTCTAATGGTCTGTCTGTCTTATTATGCCAAATATCAGTGGAAAATATCTGTAGAAAAAATGGATACAGTACTGTTCATTTTCTGCCAGCTATTATCCGTCAAGTTTACAGAAAATTCCTTAAACCCTAAAACACAAAACAATGCAATGTGTATCAAAATGTGTGTAAAACACCTGTGAAAAATCATTTAACAAACAAAACACAGTAGGCCTATGGTACCCTATTTTTAAGGATTTTTCTTAGAGTTTAACAGATTCCACAACAACCATAAAAATCAGGATGTTGATGTTCCCTTTCAGTTCGTTCACATTCGACGTAATAAAACGAGCCAATGCACATTGGCATGCGATAATTGCATCAGCTGCTCTGCCTCGCAGTGCGAGCATATAATGAGCAGAAGGTGCGTCACATCTTTGCTTTTCACTTCGGAGCCGAGCGTTTGTACTGTTCCTGCTCTGCAATCTTATCTGAGAGTGTTTTAACTTCAAAAAGAAGAAAACGAGTCTGCTTCTTTGGGAGAACGTCTCTTCAAAGCTGGTGTTGGATTAAACAGCGAAGGACAGTGCTGGCCGCGATCTCACAGAGAGCAAAACAGCTGTTTTCACAGCTTGAACGTTGCGCTTTCAATGAGAATTTGAGTGCTCACATCAGGCTTGCACTATCATCCTTTTTGTGTAGCCGCGACCATGACCCTGTATGCTCGGCACCAGAGAGAGCAGTTTCCTGAAAGAGCATACACGTGTGTTTCTGGATACGGTCGTTTCCTATCCTCATTTGACGGCCACGATCACTATTTCACATGCCTGGGCTTAAAGAATGCTGAGACTGTGTTCGTGGGTGGTTCATGTTCTCATGAGAGCATGACCACGTAGGCACGTTATTCGTCTCACCTTTTTTGAGCCGTCGAGCTGCCGGCTGACAGCGCGGGTTGTCACAGCAACCCAGCACGTGTTGTTCGGCGCTCTTGATGCACAGTCTAGACTCAATTGCCTCAAACGAGGTGTCATCAAACGAGTCCCGTCATCTATACCCCAATCTAGTTCCTCTTCTGGTGCACCAGAAAAGGGCTATTTCGCCGAATAGACACGTTGTTCGTCTTGTCTTTCTCATAACGGCTTGAGCTTCAGCGTGCCATGTGCTGTCGAGTTTGATGGCCACGTTCATGTGAGACAGTGAACGTGGCATGCCTGGCAGCTTCCGGATGGGATTGCTGGTCCTTCTCATGAGGGACCTAGCATTTCATTCGGGGCTCCAGGGTGAGGATCAGATGTCGATCGCTGCATCAGAGACAGGGCTGTTACGCTCTGGAAATGAAGATGATGCTGAGCTGCCCCATAATGGTGTGTGTGCCCATGCTGAATTGGATTCAGACTTGACGGCCATGCTTTCCCGGGTTACTCTGGGGGCGCAGTGCGACGCGTAACCGCCTTGTCCTGCCCCCATGCCTTCCCGGATGTGTGTGAGAAACTTTGGCTGTATGGAAGCATATTGGCGCCAATATGGCAAGCCAAGCATGCCTAAATCTGCAGAAAAAGTTTTTCCTCTCTCATTACCCTCAATGATGGGGCGGCTGTGCTACTGCAGACCGCCTCTTCCCTGCATGTGATGGCCACCCTGCAAGTACAGTGGAAGGCCAAAACACTTATAATGCACGAGGGTAGTTCTGAGTCGGGGTTGAGCTGCGCATGGTGGCTAACCATGATTAAAGTCACAGCGCTGGCCCTCAGCCAGACGGTGTCCACCCTGGTGGTCCAGGAGCGCCCCCTGGCTAAACCTTGCAGAGGTGCGAGACATCGGCAAAGTTCTCTCTCTCGATGCTCCCATCTGACGAGGTGGCCTTTTTCGGCGACACTGTTGGGACTGTGCCCAGCGGTTTTCCACAGTTCAGAAGCAGGCTGAGGTAATCAAGAGCTTTCCCCTATGTGCTACCTGAGTCACTTGGGGGCTGCCCCTCAGTCTATTCGTCGCCAAGGGTGTCTGTCCCCTGCGGAACCCCCCCCCCCCCCCCCAAAAAAAAAAAACTCCGCCACAGCCAACTCTACTGTGACGTTGAGCCTTCGCCAGAAGATGGCGCCACCCGTCACAGCAGCCCTGAAACGAGTGACCCAGAGTCAGCTGCTCTTCCCCGGAGGAGGGCCGGGCAGAGAAAACTTTGTTGAATCTATTCTCTTCCGTCACTGGCGTCTCAGCCAGCGGTACCCAAATTCTCAGTAAGAGCAGCTTCTCTATCTCTGGGTCCCAAGAGGGCCAGACTGGCGGTGTGCGACCCTGCAAAGCCTTACCACCCTCAGCCCCCTCTTGTATCGCCAGCCGGCAGCCAGGTGTGGTTCGAGGACCCGACTACATCTTCTCACACACCCCTTGCTGACCTGTGGAGACAGGTAAGTGTTGCACCGCACACTTCGGGCCAACTTCGGGCCGCTCCCAGGCCTTCCGAGTCCCCCTGGCTCAGTTTCTGGAAGCCTGGAAAGCGCTTCCCAGTCTGTCCAGCTGGCTCCTCCGTTAGGGCTGTGCAAAAATATTGATACAGCTAACTATCGCGATATTTCTTTTCACGATCGTGTATTGATACTCAAACCTCTAGTATCGATACTTTACTTTTTTTTAAATCATGTTTTAAACAGATTTAAAATGACGTTAACATTTCATGAAATCCAAGTGTGTTAAACAACCTCCTCAGTTTCAGTAGATTGCTGACTCGCTGTCTACGTTGCCTGCCGTACATTCACCCGGGCAATGTCTCAGAGGTAAGCGGGAGCGAGCATGGCGGAAAATACAATGGATAATAACGGCAAAAAGCTTCCTTCTACCTCAGCTCGTGCAAAGAAGATAACGGAGTCAGTGGCGCAAGGCGCATTTCATTTGTAAGGATTTGCGGCCGTGTAGTGTGGTTGAAAACCCCAGCTTAAGGCATATGGTGAACACTTGATGCACGCGCTGTGATCATGACTCGCAGATAAGTTATCAAATTATCAAATATCAAAAAATTGTTTGCAGCATAATTGAGCATAGTCAAGTCACCTTTATTTATATTGCGCTCTTTGCAAAACAGAGATTGTTTCAAAGCAGCTTTACAGTGATAAATGGAAAATAATGCAACAATGTTTGTTAAAGCTTTTACAGCAGCTCTAGAACAGTGGTTCTCAACTCCAGTCCTCGGGACCCGTTGCTCTGCACATTTTGTATGTCTCTCTTATCTGACACACTCAGTTCAGTTCATGGAGTCTCTCTTAACGAGCTGATGATCTGATTCAGGTGTGTTAAATAAGGGAGACATACAAAATGTGCAGAGCAGCGGGTCCCAAGGACTGGAGTTGAGAACCACTGCTCTAGAAGAAAATAGTGTCATTGTCCATATTAAGTTCGTTCAGTACTTGATTCATTTAGGTTGTAAAAATCATTAGTTATTAATTTAGTTTATTTATACAGCAGCTCTGGAGAAAACAGTGATGTCATCGATCAGTTCAGTTCTCAGACAATGGTGTCAAGGCAGGCAGATCAATGATATTGTTGAATATTAAGCATACAGACTATTTCAGTTTTATGAATGTTTACTTAATGCACTTCATTTTTTATTTACAACATACTATTTCAGTTTTATAAATTGTGGCATCTATATTTTAAACAGAGAATATTTGTTTTCGTTTTGAATTAGGTAATTTAAAAGTAGACACTTAAATGATTATAAAGATATATTGCTCTTGCCTGTGTGACTAGTATTCTCTGAGTTTTAAGTTTAGAGACGTGCTCCAGAAAAAAAGTTCACGAAGACGGAGAGGCAGAAAGCACACCCTATTTATTTTCTTTATTTTAAAAAAAGCACAATGTTTTGTTTCGATTGTAAGTGTTTTTTCACATTTCTTAAGTCTGTATTTCTTAAGACTCGGTTACGTATGTAACCCTCGTTCCCTGAAGGAGGGAACGGAGACATAGTCCCGTGACCGTCGCCACTATTGCTGGACCACCGCTGACTCCGGGCTCCGCTCGGCTCTTCAGCGGAAAAACAAAGATGCGACGCACCTTCTGCTCATTATATTCTCGCGCTGCGTGGCAGAGCAGCTAATGCATTTATTGCATGCCAATGTGCATTGGTTCGTTTTATTACACTCAAAGTAGATTGGTCTCTCAAAGCGATCCCAATCAGTACGGTACATCCGACTACGTCTCCTTTCCCTCCTTCAGGGAACGAGGGTTACATACATAACTGAGACTTGTTTCATGTTCATGTCTTTTATTTTGAAGTTTAGACAGTCATGGCCTGTGTCCCAATGTGCATACTATGCATCCTAAATAGTATGTGACAGTATTGACATGTGATTCCCTTGTCCTCATGTGATCGTGTCATGTGCTTCCCTAGTCTCATTTGTAACGTTCTTATTGGTTCATTGTTTTCAGGTGTGTCTTGTTAAGTCATTAGTCTTTGTGTATATCTTACCCTCATGTTACCATTGTCTTTTATTTAGCTTTGTTTGTGTATTCACTGTTTGTTGAGTGTCATGTCAAGTAGTCGCTGGTTCCAAAAGTGGTCAAATTTCACGGTTCTCTGTACCAATTTCGGTACCATAGCAAAAGCTTTTGTAATTATTTTGTTCGTTTTTTCTTTAAATTGAACTATTTGAGAATATATTAAATAAATTAAGTTTATTCAGTTAAATAAACATTGCCTTAAAAAAAATCTAATAAAGTCTGTGAAAAAAGAAAATCAATCACATTAATCATTACAGGTTACAGAACAAGAGGCAGGACTGTTTCACTTACACTTTAAGACTTAATGCACAGGTCTATTTTGCCTTTTTTTTTTTTTGTCATGTCCGTTGTCAAACATCGCAGTTTCAGATTCAATCACTCATTTTAGTAGTTGTTAATCCCAAAACTTTTCAGTGTGTATTTATCAACTTGACACACTCTCTTCAAACATGTTTTTTATTGGCTTCAATGCTCAACGCTATAAAAGCATGTAAATAGAAACCTTTGATGCTCATCACAGAGGCCTTACACAAATACATACGGGAGCGTTTGAAAGCAGCGCCTATCAGCGGGTACTGGATTGACCCAGTATACTGTACTACTGGTACTGCAGCAAAACTGGTAATGTTACGTTTTTAAAATTTAAATATAGACTTTGTACTGGTACTTTTGACAAACCTATAGTCTTTCATCTTAAAAAATTTAGAAAGAAATATTCCTTGTGACCCATTTAATATCTAACTTCAATTTTAAAGGGTCACCCCTCCCAGGGATTGAACCTTCCACTGTATTGCTTGCAGCACCGACTGTCACAACTGTCTTGTGCTTTTACAGTTCCTGCAAGTAAAAATTTCTTGGGAAAACTCAGTTTGTTGAATTACAAAGCAATTGCTGAATTAACACATTCTATAAAATTGTAAAGCTGTGCATTACAGTATTACATTTTTATTGTCTGTACACAGGAACACATTCTGAACGCAGTTTGTCTTGATTAAAATGGCTGCCTCCTCCTGTCTTGTCTATAAGTGATCTGAGAGCAAGTGTCTCTCTCTCTCACACTCTGTACAGTGTTGGAGGAGAGGTGGCTGGTATTTGATTGTTGTAATCCGTGTGAGGAGGGTCGGGTCTGTGCCTGACAGCTGGGGATTCTGCTGCTGATTTACTTTAGATTAGTTTGGAGCTCAGCCAGCACTGTTCAATCACAACATAATGCTTTTTCATTGTAAGAGTGCTGCCCCTCTTGCCACTCTCTGCCCTGTACACACCATGCCATCTCTTTACCAACACCACTCCCACCATGCCTACATTGTGTCATGCATGTGTGTTTTTTGTTTGTTTTCAAATTTAAATAGTATATAATTAGCCAGGTGCATAGAGTAGTGTCACAAACTGCTCTGAGACACGAAGGTTGAGGATCCAAATGCAGTATTTATTGAATCCAGAGATGTAATCCAAAGTACAGGCAAGGTCAAACACAGGCAGTCCATACAAACAAACACAAGGCAGGGAACACGGGCAAAAGAGTAATCCACAGAACATGCAAGAAATCCAAAAACCAAGATACATGAAACCAGGAAGAATGCTCGGAATTGCAGTGTAACGCTAAACAAGACTTCACAGATGTTCCAGCAATGCAAGTTTGAGAGGTGACGCCCCGTCAAATCTCGAGATAATCACGACTTTCTTTACGGCACGACGTCACTTACGTCAACAACATATGAAGCAGTCTCTATGGAAGACACTTGCACGCATTTCAGACGTAAATCATGGCAGAGTTGACGAAGAAAATGAAGAAAGCGCGGTCGGAAGAGTGCAGAGACGGCTCTGCATGAGTGGTATTTACGACAGTAACGTTAAATACAAGTACTCCACAGCGACTCTAGGGGTCGCTGTTTGAGAAAAACAGAAACTGCATAGTGTGCCTTTAATGTCTGACTTTTACAGAGTGATGTTTCAATAAAGATGATTGAGCGTTTGAATTACATGAGATGAGGGCTTTATCACCCCCGTCCTGTCATAGATGTGGTGATGGTGTCTGTGTGTGAATCTTACTTTTCACTTTTTAAAATTTTTGTGTGCTATTAAAATGTTCAAAAAAATAGTGTTGATTTGTTTAGTTTATGGTTCCAGTACAGCAAAATCATGTGCATTTTGATTTTGAGTTTAGATTTATTAAATAAGTTAGTTGAGTGACAAAGTAAAAGAAGAAAGAAAAAGAAACGGAAACTAGGACAGGAGTTCTGGTAGCAGGTGGCACATTTGAACATTTCGTTTTCCAACTATAACCACAGAGCGTGTTTGTCTGGCAAGGACATTAACAGCAGAAGGCTGTGTGTGTGTGCGTAAGCTCGTGCGTGTATATGTTTGCGTCTTTCTGTGTGTGTGTTTGAGCTGTGTGTAAGATCACTTGTTTGGCCTTGCATCCGCAGGATCAATGGCAGTCTTCACTGAGTAAAGTTATGCAGTGAGCTGGGGAATTTTTTAACATATCCCCAATGGTGCTGGGCGGCTGCCTGGATAAATATAGATGTGTTGATGCGTGTCTCTCCCTCGCTTACTCTCTCGCTCAACCTCCCAAGCTTTTAATCAAAAGCAATCTGGAGGAGGGAAGTGGAAAAAGGGAGAAAAAATTTGGAATGTGCCAAGATCTTTTGTGTTCCTCGCTCCTGATCCTCCTGCTAAAGGAATCAGCAGGCTGGTTTTCTGTGTGTGGAGGAGGGTGATGGATAGCGCTGCTAATGTTTGCGTGTAGCACGGCCCGACCCTCCATGCTTTTCCCCACAGTTCCTGCGAATCTTCCCACAGTGACCACGGTCAATGCCTTTGCTCTGTGGGCATGTGATTACGTCCCACGGTCCACGCAATTTCAAGTTTCAACCTCTTGTTTCAACAACACCCACCTTCTGTCAGCTAACATTAGTACCTTATATGCATTGTTTGTCTTTACATTTATCCCTGCTAGCACAACAGTTTCCTTTCTGTCTCATTTTTTTTCAGTTCACACCTCCTCCTGCCTACATTATTCCTTATAGCGAGCTGCCGTTTTGTCTGTCAGACCTGAGTCACGTATCGCAGGGTTTCAGTCTCTGCCAGATTAGCTCTTTTTTAACGCCTCAGCTTTTATTTTTGGTCTTTACATGATTAAGAACAGTTAACTGACAACATTGGCAACGTACAGGCTTTCATCTGTAGCTCTGTCAGTGAAGACATGTTTTATGGGAACTTACGGTTACATGTACAGTAATTTATTTATGGGGTTATTTAAAACGAGGGCCCATTTGTTAACATTATTTAACTACATTAGTTAACTCAGCTAACAATTAAACTGATTATAAATATATAGATCAGCTTTCAGAATTAACTGGTCTTGGTCTTGGTCTAACTCCATGGTCTTGCCCCCAACTATATGACTTCAAAACCCACATTAAAACATATCTTTTTGTCACTTGTTTCCCTGACTCTATGTTCTGATTTCTATATGTACCTCTTTCTATGTTACCCTTCTCAGTTTATTTGTATCACTTCTATGTCATGTTTCTATGTCATGTTTATTTGTACTTCATTGTAAAGCGACCTTGAGTTTTCTGAAAGGCGCTATATAAAATAAACATATTATATTATTATTATTATTATTATTATTAACTGTAGCAAAATTAATTTTAAATTTACTGATCTGTTCGACCACTGAACCGACAATCGGAGCTGTCCGACAATCTTCTGTCAACTATTATAAAAAGATTATTCTCCTGGCCAAGAAGGATAACTTTCTTATTCTATTAATACTAAACAGTACAAAAGCATGTAGCAAGATCAAATGTTTTAGTGACTTTGATTTGTGAGCCTCAAATACAGAGACAATCAAGCATGGATATAATGGGTTTAATAAATGAAACTTCGGGTAAATACAATTAAACTAAGCTAAGTATATATTCAGAATAAAGAAAAGTAAAGAAAAAGAGATTTACAATCAGTTAACCACAACCTAATGAGAGCCATAAGATAATCAAAATCACCTTCTTAAAATGGATTAAAGCTTAGAGACGCATCTAAAGATTGATAAAATGATTACTTGTATTGGCTTTGGTGCTGAACAAGGGTCCTTATTCTTGGAAAATACGGATATTCTTCATTAGTTCATTAGGAGTGAGCTGAAGCGTTCATTGAATTCTTCCAGAGATCGGTTGTCCGCGAGAAGTTTGAACTAAGTTAACTTGAAAGTAAGTTGCTGAAAAAAGTCAGAAAGTGTCCTGCTAGTCACACCCTTTGGTGAAGTGGCCAATCAGAGGTGCGAGTTTTGAGTGGGAGAAAGTTACTTTGTTCTCCCTTCGCACTTTATTTGCATGTTCATGTTGGTATGGAGAATTTGTGCAGTTTTACACCAAAGTATGGTGAAAATAGTATGATGCAATTTATGGAAACATACTATACACCATTAATTAAGGCATGAGGAGAGGGGATAATTTTCATACCTGCCTGGTTTGGGACAACATTAAAGCCGTGATACATTCACAAATCTGAAAACAAGCATTTGAAGTTACCCTAACAAGAATCGTAATTAGGCTAATATAGTATGATTATGGGTTAAATATAGCCAATGTCTATTCCTATGTGTATTGTGCATTCAAAGTGTCCTCTGCGCCACATGGCATTTGGTGCCTGGTGATGGGGGAGTCACCCCCTCTCCTCCCTGGAATGCTTTCGGAGAAGCTTGAGGAAAAAGTTGGGAACTGCTTAATTTTATCAGTGCCAAAAAAGGTGATAATGGCTTTCACTGTATTTGAAGTGTTGTTTTTTAGAAACCATATGAAGCCAACCTGATTTTTTAAAATATTTGTCCTTTTCTTTATCATGGACATAACTGATGTCATTGACCCAGAAACATGAATTGCATGAATGTGCCATCCTTATTTCGTCTGTCTTTTCCCCCCTAGTATTATATTTTACACACAGGTGAAGTGTGCAATTGTTTTCCATGTCAAAACACTTTCACGTATCCCAGATTAAAATTAATTAATTAATTAATAAGCCACTTGTACAGTAGGTTGATTAATTTGTTGCCAACCACCCTCACACAGCGTTTGAAATGTGATATTTCTTCTACCCCAGGTAATGTGGGTATGTAACCAGTGCCGAAAGCAACAGGATATACTCACTAAATCAGGAGAATGGTTTCCCAGCCATGGGCCCAAACCTGGAGAGCTGGGGTCTGCAGTGAGTGAACCAGCCATGTGTGGAGACCCCGTTGGAGAGAAGAAGATGCGCTCTAGGTCTCAGAACCCTCTCGACTCCTCCGTTTCTACTGCCCGTGACACCCAGTCACCTGCCCCAAACGACCCCAGAAAAGGTCCCTCTACAGGGTCAGCCGACACGCCGTCATCGCGCTCACGCAGTGAGCCTCCACAAGATAGGTACACTTCAACCTCTCTCTCAATACAACATCTAGAATGTCCCAGTTAATATGTATATAATTTTTTTAATATATGACATTCTACTTATTGTATTGTGCCTGCTTAATATAAGGTGTGCAACTGTCTGAATCTCTGATGCTGTGTGATTATTTGACCTCTAGAAAAAAGCCACCAGCAGCCTCTGATCAGAATGGCAAGTCAGGTCCAAGAGGAGAGAGGCGGCGAGGGCTATCCAAAATCCACTCCCAGGGTTCCGAAGAGCGAGTGTCCGGAGAAAATCGGAGAGAAAGTCGAAGACTGATGAAGGCTCGCTCTCAGGAGCACGACAGTCCTGAAACTAGGAGGACTGAGGGGGAGCAGAAACCACCCAGGGAACAGTGTAGGACTGACCCAAATGCTCCACATCATCCGGCCAAACTCCGGCCTGCGGAGCCTGATGGACGTGTGCATCCTAAGGTGAGGGAAGCGGGGGAGATGGTGCAGGACAACAGAGGTGCACGGAGATGGGCAGATGGGCGGCAGACCTCGCTGGAGGGCCAGCAACAGGCCTACGTTCCAGAGAGGACCGCGGGGGGTACAGGTTTGCAGGATGCACCGGCTGTGCAGGGTCCTCCTGCTAAAACGAACCACACCCCACAGCCGCCTGCTCCGGGGTTCAGGGTGGGTCCTGCCATGCCCGCAGGTCCCCCTGAATTTAGGGAGCCTCAGGAATGGGACAGGAAGTTGCAGCCGAGCCACCTGGACCCTGGCTCGGCTGCACTACTGCGCAAATCGAAACGTCAAAAAGAGAGCATGTTGCGCAACGATTCGCTCAGCTCTGACCAATCGGAGTCTCTACGACCACCCCCGCCCCGCCCGTATAAGAGCAAACGGGGTGGCAACAAGAGACAGATGTCCGTCAGCAGCTCTGAGGAAGAGGGCGGTTCAACACCGGAGTACACCAGCTGTGAAGATGTGGAGATCGAGAGCGTCAGCGAGAGAGGTTGGTCAGGTGGATACTTGCTTTTCTAAAATTTGATACATTTTATGAGTTTGCATAAACACGCTCCTCCATAAATCAGAAAAGGAAACCAGCATCAATATGAATGTAATATTTGATTTAATTGATAAATTTGGTAGTTTTTGCATTGCGCACAAATGCAAGCAAATGGATTAGCGATGACTGTCAAGTGGTTGTATAGCTTATTTTGAAAGCTGCGAGGCTCTTCACTTCCTTTGTGTGCTAACCCCAGGGTTTTCAACCAAGGGTCTGTTGACCCATAATTATCCTTAAAGATACTGCAGGAGGTCCGTTGAGAACATATACTTTATAGATCACACACATTTCTTTAAAAAAATTATTTGACATTAAATATATGCAGTACTGTTCAAAAGTTTGGGGTTGGTAAGATTTTTTTAATGCTTCAGAAATCATTCTAATATGCTGATTTGGTGCTCAAGAAATATTTCTTATTATTATCCTTTTTGAAAACAGTTGTGCTGATTAATAGTTTTCTGGAATCTTTTTTTTGTTTCAGAATTGAATAGAAAGTTCAAAAGATCTTTCTAAACATTGTAATTATTATTATTGTCTTTACTGTCACTTTGTGCGATTAAATGCATCCTTTCTGAATAAAAGTAATAATTTTATTAAATAAAATATTACTGACAGACCCCAAACTTTGAAATGGTAGTGTATTGTAAAATAATACTATAATAACATAATTAATAAAATAATATATTATATTATATAAAAAAAAAAAACTGTTTATTTTTATTTCTTTATTTTATTTTTTATGTATTTGGGTGCATACAAACCTCATGAATGTACTAATAAATTGCATATCGAAGTTTCAAAAACAGTATTATACAGTGTATTTACAGTGTAAATGTAAAGGTTGAAGCTTATTCACGTGGCACTGTGTTGTTAGCCTGGCAAACTGACTAAACACAGACTTAAAAGGTCAGTGTAAAATGCAAGCCAGGGGTGAAATGTAAACATTGTGGGGTGAATAGGAAAGACAGACTATGTTAGAAGGAATGAGAGACTAAAAATAGGAGAACAGGAGATTGAGAGGAGGTTTAGCAGAACATAAGCTCGCTCTTATCAGTGGAACAACATTTCATCAGGTTCAACAATCTCACAAAAACAACAGGTAAGAGAATCAACTCTTTCTCCTAAATAATAGGAATAGAACAATTCAAGTTGACACCTCGTACTTTTGTTATGTTGAACTTTATTTAATTGTGATATATTGGTTGTTAAAGGCCAAAGAATGGATTTATAATTTCAATTTTAAAAATTGCCCCCGCCCCAAGCCTTCATCATTTGTTTTTATTTTTCATATGCATTTCATCTATATATTTTATCTTTTACACTTGTGTCAGGCCTTCAGTAGACTTTCAGTCTTAATATACAAAAATATTAATTGCATTTAATAAAGATCCAATCAAGATTCAAAATAAAATAAAAATTGACAATATTATTTATGTATTTCGGCAACATAAATGTTAACTATCAAATGATAAAGGTAAAGCAGGTGGCCAATTTAATTCCAGAATGTTTTTTCCATCACTCTTATAATCATCATCATATAATGCTATTAAACACAATACATTTTTTAGATGTGGTGTAAATTACACTGTGGAGTAAATGTTCATGATTTCCAGAATTCTTTTTTTTTTTTTTTTTTTTGTGTGATGTGTGTATGTCTACTGTTGGGCATTGTTAGAGGACAAATTAAATTAAATACACCAGAAGTGCCTATGGAAACACCCATCTATCATCCAGAGTAGCATAGTTGTGTAACAATACAGTATGTTTCAATGTGGAAGTATTTACTCATGAAATATTTATTCGCTAAGTAGGTCATGTGAACGAGAAGTAATGAGAAGTGGAGACACTTCAGTACAAGGCTTAGATAAAAGCCCACACAGGGGACCAATTCACCGTACAACAAGCAATATTAAACATTTATACCTCGAGACATCTACTTAATATTACTTCATGCAGACCTGTGGCATTTGGTTTTGATTTATACATGTTGCTTTTGTAAGTTGTTCATTGCTTTTTGCTGAAAATGTGTGTTATGTTTTAGTTACTAATACTTTTTCAGGAGTGATAGTTCAATTTTGCTGCTTTCCAGAGCTTAACATTTTTATTTAGAGTAACTTTTATAGGACAACCCTGCTCAGAACTGGGTTAGACAGTGAAGAAGCAGCCTTCTTTAAAAAAGTAACCTATGAAGATTCCCTGACATACTTGTAAGTAATCTATCCAGGTCTAACGTTTTTTTTGTTTTTTTTGTTTTTTAAGCCCTGAACCTTTTTTAATCAGATACTTCAGCTGAAGATATTTTATAAAATGAATAGTTTAAAAAAAATCGGATCGGATTAACCATGTTCAAAGCAGTTGTAAAATAACGATATCTGTATACAGTATGTAAATCTAAGATAAATGTGCATGTGTGTGTTGCTAAGGTGTTAGTAGTTGCTTGGTGATTTTTTTTTTTCTTCTTTTTCCTGTACCAAGTCAGAAGAGCCCATCCCCAAATCTAAATTTAAATAAAGTTTTCAATGCAAATCTGTTTAAATATGGGGGGGGGGGGGGGGGGTGTTCATTTTTCGCATGGTGAAAATCTCAGTAGTATTTCTAAGAAAAGCAATAGCATACCTCTCAATTAACCGCATGGTTTTGAGTTTAGTTATGTGCCAAAGTTTAATACTTAATTTAGTTCAAAGTTTGTTCAAAATCCTAACATTGTTCAATTATGATAAAGTATAAGCAAGAATAAAAGTGATGCTTCCCTTAGCAAATACCACACATTATTTATTGGCTATCGGTTTATATAAAAGCAATTAGCCACCCAAGAGTGCATTACACTTTTATTTTACTTAAAAGTACATTTTAAGATATTTTAAATATTTAAAACACTAAAACATTTTAACAGCATACTAAAAGTAATTACAAGTTTGCACAATCTATTTTTGTTTTTTGGAAGAAAATTTCAGCACTCCTCACCCTCTCTGTGCGTCATGTTCAAGATGCCCCAGGTGCTAAAAAATAACCGGAAAACCGCCCAGAAACCCGTATGCACATGGCATGGCACTCATCCATATAACATGCCAACAGTAAATAGAAGGCCAACATCACGGAAAGCGCTGAGACTGTCCCTTGGTGCCTGTGTGTTTGTTTGTGTCCATGTGGCAGAGTGCATTCAGCTTTGCGTGTCATCATTGCTTCCTCTGTCTGGGGACTAAATGTAGCTCTTAAACACAAATTCACGAACACAGCGGCCACTTTAATCCCAGTTCTCAGTCTTTCTCTGCTGGTGGGTCAAAGCAGAACATATTTTAATGTGAGATCTTGGCTGCAAGTGCCCCTCTGGGGCTCAAATATTCAATAAGCGTAAACAGAGCGGGTTTAGAGATGGACTCTGGCTAGTGTAAGGTGGCAGCTCACATAGTCAACCTGTGTATAAACTTGATGAACTTTTGTGTGTGTGTGTTTTAGGGGACTGGGAGTGCTGTCCACTGGACCCCACCGCATGGCATGTACGTTTTTTTCCCACCTTGTGCTATCAGTATATTTAGTCAACGTGAATTGATGTTCACAGAACATTTTACCTACAGAATGTGATATTTAACAAGAAGAAAACTAAGAGCTTGATTTTATTCATTGCAAATTAATTGGATGGGTTTTGTTGCATTTGTTACATACGTTACAGTAGCTAAAATTAAAGCATTGCGCTAGCAATGCCAAAGTTATGGTTTTGATTCCTATGAAATGCATGAACTTATAAAATGCATAGCTTAAATGCAATGTAAGTTGCTTTGGATAAAAGCATCTGCTAAATGCATAAATGTAAATGTACAGTAACACCATAGTTGAGCAATACGAATCAAATTTTTGCAAGACAATTTCTAAATAGATATTTAGCTATTGGTTAAAAATTATTTAGTCTATGCAGTCTTAAGTGATATAGGCAAAAAAAAAAAGTTTTTTTGCAATAATTTCCAATTAAATCAGGAAGGTGCATTAAAAAAGTAAATTAGGGCAATTTTGTATTTTCTGTTAACATTGTGGCTGATAACACTCATGCGTTGTCCAGTGTTGCTGAGATTCTGTTATAGTTTTTATAATTTTTATATATTTTTATATTTTCCATTTCATTTTAATTGTAGGAAAAGTTTTAGTAATTTTGTTGTGTTCTTGTAATTTTTTTTAAACGTTGTATAGTTATATAATTTTTTTTATTAATTAATAAATAGAATTAATCTACTTATTTTAGAACACCAAGTTAAACTAACTTAAAAGGATAAATGTTATTTTAGTTCATATTTAATTTAAAGTAATGAAAATGTTTCCTTTGGTTTTAGTTTTAGTTAACTATAATAACCCTGCTTGTGTCTGTGTGTGAATGCGATTGAGTGTGAAGGTGAGATTTATGTGTAATTTACAGTATATGTTCTTTCTCTGATGGGATTAATCTCTGCCTTGTTCTCTTTAGCATCCGGTTACATGGCAGCCCTCCAAGGAAGGTGATCATCTAATTGGCCGAATCACTTTGAGTAAGCGAACAGCCATGCCAAAAGAGGCTGGGGCTCTGCTTGGACTAAAGGTGAGGCGAGAGCTAAACATACTGTATTAACACTAGTGTTCCTCTCCTCACTGTAGTGAAGTCAACAACTACATGTCATGAACCATGTACAAAAAAGAAAAAAAAGAACAATACTCAAAATACAGGATATCCGCAATACATGTTGTGGCATTTATTAATTCTCTGTAGACTTTACCCATCTTTAATTGATTTGTATCGGTACAGGTGGTCGGGGGGAAGATTACAGAAACTGGGAGACTTGGGGCCTTCATCACCAAAGTCAAGAAAGGAAGTCTAGCTGATGTGGTGGGTCATCTAAGGGCCGGTGAGTCCAGCTCTTCTCTCAGTTTGAAGCTTAAAGAACTAGAGCCGTCAATTGAGTAAACAATGCAATTAAATTACATCATACACCGATTACAACATTAAGCATATGAATCACTCAAAACTTCTAAGAGGGCCTTTAGATGACTTAAAATGATTTAAAATAAGATTTAAACGTAAACGTAATTTTAAAACTCTGACTTAAAAAGTCAGATAAATGTAATAAAATCTTAAAACATCATTGACATTTTTTTTTATAAAAAAAAACAAAAACATTTTGTAGATATGCCAAGCGTGAGTGCAAATATTTTTAAAAATAGAAATAAAAAATTACTTATCCAGTGAATCACAAATGACTGCAGAATCATGTAAATTCATCGGTTAAAAAGAGTGGGAAACCTGAAGAACATTCAGCTCCTACTGTAAAACTTCTAGAATCCTGAAATTTTACTTTTAATTATAAATTATTTTAGTTACTTTACGTACAGAAGCTAGGGGTGCCCATAGATAAAACAAGTTTTTAAAACAAAACTATGGCTGGGGGTCCTTGGAGTCAAAAAGGTTGAGAACCACTGGTATATATCAATATTTGCAAAGAAAAGCCTCCAAATGAAGATGATTCAAAGACATTCAATTATTGTTGGAGATGAGTGCAAATAGACAAAAAGTGTCTTTAGAAGTCAGTATATTATTTCCATATTGTCTGCATTCTTTTCTCAAAAAATGAGGTTGCATTACAAGCTTAAATTGCTCTGATGGTTTGAAAATTTCTGATTTAATTGACTTTACCAGCAGGTCAGGGCAGAGTCCTACACGCAGGTGGGTACCCGACGGGTGAAGCGCTAATATTCGATGTAACGGGTGGAATAATATGTACGTTGTCATATGTCATATGTTCAACCTCTGTAGTCTGAAGACCGTCAGGTTTCTAATTACAACACGATTTACAACGTGCAACTTAAGTGATTGACAGCTTCAGTCATTAAGGGAGTGCTCTTTGCGTGCTTTCTGTATTTAATCTATTCACAATTAGAATAAAAGTTTTATTTTTCATGCTGCTTAGAGGACCAACGGCTGCAGAGTTTCAGGAGTGACAACTGCATTTAAATGCAGAGTGAATCCGCTAAAATATCCCCGATATTATATGGCAATAATGGCTCATATTTGGCTATATGTTCTTTTAATTTATGGAGACCTCTAAGCATCAGTATAGCCTATTTATACACATTTGTTCAAAATAGCCTGTATGGGCAGATTGTTCACATGATGTGCGGTTCAGGTTGCGGTCTTTGTCAAACGGGTCGGGTACGGAATTAAGTTAGGTATTCTGTTAAGTACTGCGGGTGCGGGTTTACCAAACACGACCCGTGCAGGACCCTGGGTCAGAGGGCATGTGCTAAAATAACACATTTAATTTACAGTCCTTATTTTAATTGAATTCAATAATGTATTTAGTCCTCAGATATTTAGAAAATCTATTTTAAGAATGTAACTGTGGATGCTCTCAGATGTATACAGGAATTTAATGTGACAACATACATTTTGGCTGTTTGCAGGTGATGAAGTGCTTCAGTGGAATGGTAAATCATTACCAGGATTAACCAAGAAAGAAGTTTACAATATCATCTTGAATTCTCAAACAGAACCAAAAGTTGAATTAATAGTATCAAGGCCAATTGGGTAAGTCGACCATCACATGCCTTACTGGGTATCTGACTCTTGAATAACAAACGGCAAAGCACCCAATTTTATTATAGTCCGGACAAAGTCAAATCACTAAATAAGAGTGTTTGAATAGTCTGTATTGTGTTTATTTTCACTTTGAACCATTATATTCTCCTCTGCTCTGTCCTCCTACCTCTTTAAAAAGATGTATTCTTTGATTTCTCTCCAAACTCTTGCAATGGGTGTATAAATCTAAGCAGCCAGTAAAACAAAGTCTAACAGATGATTTTAGGAGCTCATCTCTGAATTCCCTACTCATTTGCTTCTGACAGCTTTTTTTTATTTTTTTTAAAAAAATCTCTAAGAATGAACTTGTGATGTATTGTACACACTCCCTTCTGTCCTCTGTACATAACCTCTGGCTGATGATGTTTGACTAGAAACCAGATGTCACCGTGCACAGAGTATTTGGACACTTATATCACACTTAAAAATGCCTTCTAAACAAATGATGCTAGAGCTTTTCTGAAAATAAACTTGTCAATAATATATTTTGAACAGTTCATGGTTTATAATATGAAACTTAACAAACCTTAAATGCATGTTTGTACTATATTGCTTTAAAATAAATGCCACACTTTACGGTCAGTAAGATTCTATTTTTGAAAGAAATTAATACTTTTATTTAAAGTAGCAAGGATTCATTAAATTAATCAAAAAGTGACATTAAGTACATTTGTAATATTACAAATGATTTCTGTTTAAAAAACAATTCTGTCCTTTTGAACTTTCAATTAATCATAAAGAAAATTATAACACAAAAATGATTTAGCAGCTCAATTGTTTTCAACATTGGTAAGGAAAAAAACACACGTTTCTTAAGCACCAAATCTGCTGAAAATTCAGCTTTGCCATCACAGAAATAAATTACATTTTAAAATGTATTTAAGTACAAAAAAAAGTTATTTTAAATTGTAATATTTATTTCTCTTTTTACTGTATTTTAATCAAATAAATGCAGCCTTGGTGAAAAAAATCTTACTGACCCAAACATGTAAACGGTAGTGTTGTTTTAATGTTGACAACTAATGTATGGATATGTGATCTCTTTCTTTCAGTGATATACCACGAATACCAGAAACATCACATCCTCCATTAGAATCTAGTACGTACTGAATCAAATTAATCAATAATCTGATCAAATGTGAACTCTTAAATCTCTTAAATATATTTTATATATAAACATTATAGTGATGTTATCAGCTTTTGTTGTTTCCTTGTCCCTCTGCAGCAGGTTCAAGTTCCTTCGAATCACAGAAGATGGAAAGACCCTCTATATCTGTCCTGTCCCCATCCAGCCCAAGTGGTCTTAGAGATGCCCCTCAGCTACTGCCTGGACAGCTGTCGGTCAGTAAATACTGATGAAAACAAGGGCAATTCACCATGTTGTGCTTAGAGTTTTAGCTTATTAGCTGTGTATGTATTTGTCTTGCAGGTGAAAATGTGGTATGACAAGGTCGGCCATCAGCTGATAGTGAACGTATTGCAGGCTATAGACCTGGCGCCCAGATCGGATGGACGACCCAGAAACCCCTATGTCAAAATGTACTTCCTGCCCGATAGAAGGTATTCATAGTTGTATATTAGCATATTCGATTTTTCTTGCGGTGTCAATTTTGGTATCAAGAAATTTGTTATTGTATCGACTAGTGACTATTCACTACCGTTCAAATGTTTGTGGTCAGTAAGATTTTTAAAATAAGTATATTTAGCAAGGTTGCATTAAATGTAACTTTCTATTCATCTAGTATTATGGTTTCTGCAAAAATATTAAGCAGCAGAACTGTTTATATTAATAATATAATAAGAAATATTTCTTGAGCAGCAAATCAGCATATTTAGGTTAGACATCAATAGAATACATCACATTTTAAAATATATTCAGATAGAATTTTAAATTACAATAATATTTCACAATATTAATGTATTACTGTTTTTCAAAAAGGTGTATTTGATCAAATAAATGCAGCCTTGGTAAGCATAAGAGAAACGTTACAACGTTTTACAGACCCCAAACTTTTGAATGGTAGAGTAGATCAAACACTAAATAACCAATTTTCCAAAAAATATATGAATTTATGTGCATCAAGCAGTTGAGACTCAAGTAGTTGAGTTTTAATGTTCTCATTTTATTTTTTAATCTGTATATTTGTTTTACTTTAGTGATAAGAGCAAGAGAAGAACGAAAACAGTAAAGAAAAGTCTGGAACCCAAGTGGAACCAGACGTTTGTGTACTCTCATGTCCATCGCCGGGATTTCAGGGAGCACATGCTGGAGATTACAGTATGGGACCAACCCAGAATACAAGAGGAGGAGAGTGACTTTCTGGGAGAGGTACGAAGCATATGTTGTCATTGTCCATTTATTCACAACATGAATTCACAACACAGTATTTTACCTGACTGTCTTTGAATCTAGATCCTGATCGAGCTGGAGACTGCCCTGCTGGATGACAAACCTCACTGGTACAAGCTGCAGGCTCATGACGTCTCTTCCATCCCACTGCCGCACCCGTCGCCATACCTGCCCCGTAGACACGGCCAAACAGAAACACCCACCAAAAAGCTGCAGCGTAAGTAGAGGGCCACGCTGGTGGGGGTGTGATCTGAAAGTGTTTACATAGTAAATCACTTTGTGCTTAAGTGCTTATTCTCTAACAGGGAGGAATTTGCTTAGAATAAATTCAGTTACTTGCAACCATTGATGCTAGGACCCGATAACTGGATATGTACCCAATTATAACACACTTCTCCATCATGTGATCATAAATTTGATCAATTATAGTGAGCACAAACAGTTGTACCACAAGTTTTCCATGTATGGTAATAGTTCAACGGTGACTGGCCCCTGTAATTAGCATCATTTGCATAGAAAGCAGATGTGTTTGCCCAAAAACGAATGACATTGACTTGTGCTACATCAGTTTGTATACAGTATTATACAAAGGTTTGGGGTCAATGAGATTTTTATAAGTTTTGGAAAGATCTTATGCTCATTTATTTGACCAAAAATAAAGTTAAAACTGTCATTTTGTGAAATATTAATAAAATAAAATAACTATTTTCTATTTGAATATATTTTAAAATGTAATTTATTCTTGTGATAGCAAAGCTGAATTTTCAGCAGCCATTGCTGCAATCTTCAGTGTCACATGATCCTTCCAAATCAATCATGATTTGCTGCTCAAGAAACATTTATTAATATTATCAATGTTGAAAACAGTTAACATTTTTGTGGAAACTGTGATACATTTATTCAGGACTGAACGGTAGTGTACATTCTGCTTAATTGTGAGTGGTATACAGTATACTAAAATACTGCTCAATTGAGTGCCACAATCGTTTAGTGAATTCGCCCCCTCAGTGTTTCACAGAATTACAGAAAGCTGAAGAGTATGTGGGCAGTTCGATTAAAATAGATGAAGTTTGCCTTTACTTTCCAAGATGATATGTCAAACCAGGGAAATTATCATAATTTACAAATTTACAAAATGAAATGCAGTATACTGTAAGTAGGTGAATGAAAATCATCAAATATTAGTTAAACATCAACATATCTTTTAGCTCAAGGTCCTGGAATTCATCCAGTCTCATTAATATGTTTGGTTTTGTGTTGCACTTTTTTGTCTGTTTTGTCTGTACGTTATGTTTTTTTAACCGTGCTGCATGCGAGTTAGTGTGTAGGAGTGTGTGGCCCATGGGTACAGTATGTCCACAGGACATATTTTAGTATGCTAGGTTATTTCTGTATACCTTTGCTTTCCTAACCATGGCTTATTCCAACAGTGCTTTGTGTGCATTCGTTTACGTCTTTATCTCGTGTCTGTCTGTACATCTATCCCTGTGTATATCTGTATCTGTCTGTGCAGGGTCGCAGCGTATTACAGAAACTGATTATGATGATGCTATTGGTGTAGTCGCCACAGGTGGGTGGGAGGGGCCAAGGCATTCGCCACCTTGGCACTTCTTTGTGCTTTGTGAATTAGAGTACCCCAAGATAGAAGCATCCAATAGCAGGTCTTCCCTTCCTTTGGAAGTCACCGCTGTTGTGCTGGAGACAAGGCACCAATCACCGACATTACACATCTGGCATGTTTCATTCTTCCTATACTAATAAAATAACTGATTTGTTACTCTAAAGTGCTTAAAACATAAAAGTGGTGCTTTTTCTATATTGGGAGAATGTGTTTATAGACATTGACTTTCCGGAGTGTTCTGTCTCCAGTACTTTTCTCTGTAGTATAGTAGTGTAGACCTGCAGCATAACGCACACTATAACACATGCATGATCACAATGGGCAAGGTGATGAGGGAGAATTTGAGAACGGGAGGACTGCTTCCTCTCAGTAGTGCTCAACCTTTTATTTTGCCTCTGCATGGTAGAAGTTAGAAAATGACACAGTTTTGTGGAACACTGCCTTTGTGAGATACCTTGACATTCTCCAAACCATTAGGCATATGTTTGTGCAATTGTGAGAATAGTGGATGTTGTCTTAGGGCAGTGGTTATCATTTTTCTTTTTTTCTTCTTCTTTTTTTTATCATGCTCACCTTTGAATTTGTTATTCATTGTGACTTAAAAATTAGTTATTATAATATAATATATCATATTTATAATAGTTTTGTTAAACAGTTTTATTAGAAAAATAAAATAAAAATAAAACATAAAATAAAAATATAATATATTAATTAATATACAAAATATATTATATATAAATATATATAAATATAATATGTTCTGCTTAGAGTGTTCATTGCTTTGCTAAATAATAAAAAGGTAAATTTTTTCACTCAGCCAAAATTGTATACTTGGTGTGTTGTAAAAATACATAAACATTTCATTGTAGGAAACAGATTTTTAAATAACCAAAAATAGACAAATAAATAAATTTAATATAATGTAGAACTCAAATGGTGATTCCAACTGTCTAAAGCACACATTGGTCAAGAAAAAGGAGAATGAACAAGGTATTTTAATTGTCTGGCATGTTTTGTTAGATATGATCTAACATATTATGTCGATCCTTTTATTTTTGGATGGGTTCTAACATAGGGAATGTGATTTGTTACAACCAATGACTGCATAAGCAGTGCATCTGAATTGTCCAGACAGGCTTTAAAAAATGTTATTTACATTTTTTTTTGGTGTGTGTGTGTATGATCACAGCTACAGAAAACCGATCAAGAGAAAGAGAAAGAGACAGAGACAGAGATCGAGCAACGACTTTAGAGGTTCCTGATCAGCAGAGGCCAACTCAGTATCGCTCACGGTCCGTGTCTCCACACAGAGACGAAGAAAGCAGGGGGCGGTCCCGCCCTCCCAACATCCCCGCACAGAGGTATGTCCCTACCTATTCAGGATTTATCATGTAGCAAATAATTGCAACCTGCATTAAAAGGGGCACATCTTTCTCTCTAAGGAGTCTGGATGAGGTTCAGCACACCCGGCGATCCCGTTCCCCAACACGCTACCATGACCGTGCCCGTGTGCAAGAGAGAGAGTACATAGACGACAGGTAAATAGAAACGTGTGCGTCCAAGCAAGTGTGTATAAGTGTGCCATAGTGTGTGTTAAAAAAATCACTTCCACATGCCTTCATTTTCTTCCATTAAAATACTGTTTTTGGGAAGAGAAATTGTGCTTATCTACAAAGGTCTCCATTTTCAGAAGGTGGGTTATAGCCAAAACACATGTGATTGAATGATTCACGGAAGGTTTGTTTTTGAAAGGATTGAGCACCATTGAAGGGTTTGTATGGACAGAGATGATCGTACAGAAAGACTTTGTATTGTACTGGCTTTAAGGATTGTTACTGGTCCTCTTCTAAATCACTTACTGGTGCCCATTTTTTCCTTTATGTTTGCTTTTTTTATTGGTCTATTTTGTTTATTTTCCTGTGTCATCCATCTCCATGGTAATTGCAGTGAGGTCATCTTGATACACAGATCAATGCGGGGTCGAAGCGCAGAGTGTCTGCACACCCAAAGGTAAAGAAAAGTCCAGAATCGAACCACCAATCTGTGAATTATAGTATTGTTGTATTCAGATTACTATGTGAATCAATATCACTATTTTGGTGTCATAAGCACTGGTAATATCATTTTCATTTTGAAAAGACTCCTCGTATCTGTTTCGTTCGCCTAGCCTGAAGTTTATTCCATTTAATTAAAACAGAACTGAGTGTTGATGCCAGTTTCTCTCCCTCAAACGCTTCTTGTCAAGCTCTTCGCCTCTCAACTCTAATATTTCCGAGCAGCTAGTTGACAAGAAACATTACAAGCGGAACTTTCCACTTGCTTTTGGCTTACGGCCTAAAAGACGAATACCTCGTCACGACAACCGTTTGCTTTCTCAAAATAACAATCTCATTCTGCTCAAGTGTTATTCTGACACGTTTATTTTTATTCCGCTTGTCACTGACCTTGATTATGAGTGCGGGGGAAAAGGATGATCTAGAATGAGGGAGTTGCCCCTGGAGTGATCTTTGCATGTTTGCTCGAGTGACTTTTGACATTCTTTTGCTATTTGAGTGGACTAACTACAGCTCTGATGTTGATACATCTTTTGTTTCCCTTTTGCATGCTTGCATGTTAATGTAATGTTGCCAGGAGTTCATCTAAGTACAGTAGCACTCTGCCTCCTAAGATGCCTTTATTAGTCAATGGAATTCATAAGGATATTTACAGGTAAGGCAGCCAAAACTGAACTCTTGAGCCATCCTTTCTGACTAATTAGTATTTTATAGCATCTGTGAACCTCAAATTCCAGAGCACTTAGCTAATGCAATATGCAGTATGCTGGTGCATATATTTTTGATTATTGTCAAAGTTTGACACATTTATCATTTAACAAAACCATTAAACTGGATGTTCATGACAATGTTGTACATTTACTGTAATATTAGAATAATATAGAGTAATATTGTTGGCTCTTGTGAAAAAGTGCACTTATTTCTATTGAATGTGCATTTGTACTGTACTTCAAATCTTATACTTTAAAAAAATGTTCCTGCAGATCATATAATAATGAAATAAAATGCCACTGTACTTAAATGGAGTACACATTCACGACACACTTAAGTACACCTTTACATTTTCTTTTACAAAAAAAAGTATAATAATAATAATATCAGAAGTTTTCAGTAGGAATGAATTTAAAGTTATTTTAGTTTACCATAAATGCTTGTCAATACATTCGGCGGCACACTTTAACCACAATTAAAAAACAATAAAAATAACTATGAAATTACATATAAAGATGTACTTCAGTCCTATTTAAACGGGTCAAAAAAGTACTCTAAAGTTCAGCTAATTGCATTTAATGTAAATTTAAACTATAATACACCATAGACATAAAATGTCTATTTTCAACATCTTCAGCATATGCAAACACATTTTAATTGGAGATTGAAATACAGACAATCTTATGGGAATCTGCCACTGTTAGGTGTGAAGATGGTAGGTAAATGTGAGTGCTTTCTGTCTAAATGTGTTTTTTTTTTTTTCTGTGGATATTGTTAATTTTAAGATACAGTAGATCACCGTTAGCTATAAACATCTTATGCTGTGTCCTAACCCGGCGCAATGGGACATGTTTCACCACAATAAGCAATTTGTCTGTCCAAACCAAGTAGGTCCGTAATTCCTGGAGAAAGATATCCGTTAGCATCCGCATTCCCAATGTTGGGACACAGTGTTAAACTTTGAACGTGTTTCTTTGTTGCTGTAATCCACAGATAAGTTGGTCATGTGATTTTATAATGTTATTTTTGGTTATGTTTTGTTCTTTACCGTTTTGTTTTTTTCTGTAACTTGTGATTGCTTTTGTTTGCACTTGTTTGACTTTCGTTTGTGTTCAGCTCAACACTTCCTGCATGCCTTAAGTCAAAGTCACGGCTGTCTGTAGTCACTGCCACACAACGCCAAGTTCTTAGGTTCACAGACAAGATCACCATTAGGTAAGGGGTCGAAAATGTCAACCCTCAACCCCATTTGATAAAAACTACAACAACATCAAACATCCAACAGCTCCCAAGAGCCAGCTGCTCCTCATTCAAAACATTAGAAAAGTCAACCATTATCTCACACACCACATTATAGCAGCTCTCTTGACTTCCTCCCCTTACAGGTTTGATTTTCATTTTATTTTGGACCTAATGTTTTTGTTCTTTGTCATCTTCCTATTCTCTTTTTTCCTTCTCCTTTCTCCATTGGATGGCATGTTGTGACCCTAGTGATCTACAACCCTCTCTTGACAGGCTTAGAAGTGCTAGTACCAACTGTCTGAGACCAGGTTCTAATTCCAATTCACCTGAACGAGACAGGTACACTCTTTATTTTGAATCGGATTATTCTAATTTTGTTGAATTTGTCATTAATATCATTCACAGACAATAAAGGACACTCTTATAATGTTCCTTTGTGATGCCCTTTGAACACAGCAATCACTGGGTCTCATTCACTAATGTGCACACACACATCGTTTTGCATAAAACTTGAACACAGAAATCATAATTTTGGGAAGATTAAAATTTAGGATACATTTAAAATCACACCTACAAATCCTTGCATTAGAAACGTAAAATTTGTTAAGTAAAATGTTTGGGGTGGGTTAAATTAATGTTTTTGTAAGTCTCTTATGCTCACCAAGGCTGCATTTGTTTTATTAAATATACAGTTAAAACAGTAATGTTGTGAAATGTTATTATAATTTAAACTCTTTTTGACAGTTTTTTTTTTAAATATCTTTTGAAATGTAATTTATTCCCATGAGGCTGAATTTCAGCAGCCATTACTCCCGTCTTCAGTGTCCCATGATCCTTCAGAAATCATTCTAATATGCTGATTTGCTGCTCTAGAATAATTTCTTATCATCAATGTTGGAGGGAGACTGTGCAGAAAGCTGATGCTAATAACTAACTGCTAGCACACACTCACTCATTTTGATTAATCTAAATGAATTAGCTTTAGAATGATTTCTTTTTGAGAGCTTTTTCTGTGCACATACTGTAAAATAAGCACACTTATGTGCGGTTGTTAGTGAATAAGACCCAGCATGTCTATGTTAATGTCAGAGAAACATACCACTGTTGGGTCACCCACTATGCACTGCTCTGTTAGTGTCCAGTGACTCTTATGGTCTGACGGCTCTGTTTTGCGTCTTGGATAGGGAGTTTTTATCTAACCACAGTAGCTGAAGAAGTGTCAAATATGAGTCCCCTGAATCTGTACATCTTCTTGTGTGTTTGAGATGACCGTTGTCACAGTCTCTATATTGACCTCCCGTGTTTCTTCCATCTCCACTTTGAACTCTTTGGGTGTTTGTGGATCACACACGCACACACTCACGCAGGAGCACCCAGTCTCTGCCCCGTACCAGACCCATGAGTCCAAGGATCCTAATTCAGCATGCCTCCCCAGAAGACGACAGGTATCCCTCCTGTCCTCCAGTCCTATTGCTAAACCTCTCTGCTCTTCTAACCTGTCTGTCCCCTCCCTGCCATGGGACTAGATAGTGGATGTACTGTATAGCTAACCCTCCAACCTCCTGTAGCTTCTGACCTATAGCTTGTTGTTACCCAGCAGCCCCATGATTTTAGCGCTCTATAATGTGATCGTCAGTGTGTTTTGTAGTTTTTCAGCTGCTCAGTAGCTTTAAAAATGTGGCTTTTGTGGTGTGATGTGTAGTGTGTTGCGTTGACTCTGGATTTCATGAGGTTGTATTTAGTCCTTTTCCTCTTTCCACAGACTATAGTTTATTCCCTTGTTATCTTCTACTTCTCTTTTTTACTGATTTTTCCAACAGTTTTTGATACATGTTCATACATTACAGTGGCCCTGAAAAGTATGTTGACATATAAAATGCACAAATACATTAAACAAAATTTAAAATGCCACAAGCACACTTTTCAGGCAAAACGTTTCACACAAAAAAGTTAGTTTTCAGATTATAAAAGAGTAATTTGTTTGCAGGTTCAAATCGTTCTTGTATTTTGCATGTGATATTCAGACATTTTAAGTGTCCAAATTCATTTTGGGGGCACTGCTTGTATTTTCACTTTTCTCTAGATTCATCTGAAATTGATATGATTTCAGAGGATTTGTCTTAAATTTTTCGGGTATATAAAGTCACATATGTCATCTGTCAGTTGTCTGTGCTGCATATCATACACAGTGTGTCTTGTGTATATGTCTAACTGTACACATTATTGTATCATTTCCTTTAATGAGTAGCCACTAAACCAAAGTGATATGATTTAGCCCTAATGAAATTATTATTTTGTATTAACATCAGTCCATACTGTGTCATTGTGTGTCTGTGTGTCTGTATCCATGCCACTCACATGTGTTTGACCTGATCTTATGAATCAGCTGGGTTTTGGAGGCTATGTTCCCCGCTCAGGAGACAGTACACCACCTCAGTGCAAAGCCAGACGCACAGAGGTACAGACCCACAGGAAGAGCTCTAGAGCACATATACCAATAACATGTCCATCTCCATCGTGCCATTTTATTAGACAGCAGTTTCATTTACTGTCCGTCCAGTCCTGAGTGAATCCACTCCTCATTCTTTTGTTTTCTGTCTCGCCTCGATCATTTCCATGTTGCAGGCAGTCGAGAACTCTGGACAAGCCTAGCTGTCAGAAACTTGGCAAGAGAATATCTGACAGCGAGCGGTAAGACTTATCAAACCATGTCACATCATGTCACATTTGCATTGCCTGTTGATTGTTGAAGTCCTGTATGTTTAGTACACACTTATTTATTTCACACTGGATAAAGCTTCTAGATTGAACTTGTACAGTGTTTTTTGTTAAAGTCCCCCTGTGGTGAAAATCAAGCTTTTAATGTTGTTTATGTGTCTATGTGTTGTTTTTAATGTCCTTTAAGACAAACCATGTGCAAATTCATAAGTCAGCACCATTTCTGGGTATTTTCTCCTTAAAATGGCAGTGAACCAAAGACAGTCTCAATATCGCGGTTTGAAATCGCTGGGGTTTCTGACGTCCAAACTACCTTGTAACCAATCGCGTCAACGTGTGATCGTCAACAAGTGGATCTCTGAGCTGGTGTGAGTGAGTGGAGGCGGGGCTAATTTGCATATTCATAGAACCGCGTATACTAAATGAGGCAAGAGTGTAGTTACATTCAAGCTATTTTAAGGCATGAAGAATTTTTTTTCAAGGAAAAAAACGTTTAAATATGTCATTTTGGTGATCAAAGATGAGTGTTAAGGGATACAATTATTAACTACAGGGGGACTTTAAATTATAATTTTTTTTTTCAATATGTTTTTGTTCAATTGTTTCTTACCATTTCTATATTTTATATCAGAGCCAAAAATTCAAATAATGCCAAGCTCCAAATGTGAGTAAAAATGTACTTTGGTGAGTAAATAAAATAGTTAATAAGATTTACTCACCAGTTCTCTTACAATATGTGAATAAAATAAAATGTTTCAGTTGAAATGGCAAAAGCAATGATATTAAAATAATATAAATGGCATAAAAGTGATGTAAGTTAATCAAATCATAGATAATCTTTCTTCCCGTTAAAAAACGATTTAATTGATTTCATTTTAAATGAAAAAATATGAAATATACAAAAAGCATAAATATATTTTTAATAAAAAATAATTCATGGCCAGTACATTTTCTCAAATCACCCACCTATGTTAAATTTGGATATTATTCTAGATATTAAATTGTGTATATTTTTCTGTTGTTGAACTTTTACAGGGAAGTGCTGCTCTGGCTTCATCCACAAACATATTTATTTTTTCACACATTCACACTATTTTTCTCTCTGTTTTTGCAAATAATTTGTTGGCCTTTTTTCCATTTGGTTTTATTTTTTCTATGATTTGTCACATTGATTTTATTTTTCCTTTATTATTCTGTCTTGTATGTTGCTATTCTCACTGGCTTGCAGCATTAGGCCAACCTCCATTCTAAAGGGCTCACGCAGGAAGAGGGTATCGCTGCCTCCATTGGGTAAGGTGACCCGTGCGGGGGTCAACCAGGCTCACCCCAAATGGAAAGGTGCTGACCCTGATCTGGGCTGAGAAGCCTTGCTGTGCGCAACCCATCCTACAATTCCTACAATGTCTTTGCTATATCCTCTGCTTTTGCTCTTTTCTCTGAAATGTTTTGTGTGGTTGCTGCTTTTTATACTGAAAATCCACCTGTCCTCATCACCTACCCACAGCTTTCTGTTCGTTGCCTTGTGCACAACAACAATGTTATCTTTCACATTTACTGCTATTTTTTCCCAATCAGTTTTACACCCTCCACTCTTGTACTTGTTTTGCTTTCCTTATGGCTCTTAGCAATAATAATACATATCAGATGTGATCAATAATGTTACCTTATTATGCAGATATTGGTCCGGTAAGGATCAGTCTGTTCGTGAAAATGTGTTTATCAGATGTACATTTTGGTCCACGCTGGTTGGTGGTATGGCCTATTTACTTAATAAAATAAGCACAATTTTCCTCTCTCTCTCTCTCTCTCTCTCTCTCTCTCTCTCTCTCTCTCTCTCTCTCTCTCTCTCTCTCTCTCTCTCTCTCTCTCTCTCTCTCTCTCTCTCTCCCTCTCTCTCCCTCTCTCTCCATCAGGGAGCAGCCGAACTCCCGGCCCACATTCTCCTCATCAACAGCGGACTCTTCTTCTACACGAAAAGTCAGACAGCTTCCCCAAGTTCCCGCTAAAAGCAGCAGTGTAGAGCAAGGTACAGTCATTGTCCACTGACTTGCACTGGTTACTTTTCCAAATGTTTGTTGAATAAATATGCAAAATATGAAAATATCATATATATTTTTTTATCATGTATGTATTAGCTCTTGCTTCAGAGGAGCGAACACGGCAAATGAAAGTACGCACCTTCCGAACAGCAGCTCCCTCCAGTACCAGCCAGGATCTGGAGAGGGCGCTCAAGAATAAAAGAGAGGTGAGCGCCGTTCTGGGCCCGTATCCCTAAAGATTCTGAGAATCCTCTCAGAGAGCTCCTAACTTAACCTAAAAATTCCTTGCTAGGAGTTTTAGCTTAGAAGTGATTCCAGAACATTTTCAGTGAACTCTGAGCAAGGAATGAATGGAAAATCTTATCTTAGTGAGGAGGTGTGGTTGACCCCGTTGCTAGGTATGAGTCATCATTTCAAAAGCCGTGATTGGTTGATCCTACAAGTTTGATGAAAATGAACTTTTGGTGATAATGAGCAAAGGATGTACCCTCAAATCAATAAACATAATTATACACTCTAATCTTATGCAAACTGTAATTGTAAATAATATTTCACATTCAAGAAAATATCTGGAAAATGAATAGTAAGCTGTAGGGGTTATAGCCTAACATTAGAATCTAAAATATGTGAAAACTTAAGCTCATTACACCCTGTTCAAATAATGATTCGTGTCTTATTTGCTCATATTAATATCCTAGCTGGCATATTTTGTACTTTCACTCCCATATGGACCCCATTGAAAACAAGATGGCCTATCTCAAGGGGCTGTCCTTAATGAAGTAGAAATTGCAACGTTACAACTCAGTGTGGTCTTAAAGGAGAAGTTCACTTTTAAAATGAAAATTCTGTCATCATATACTCACCCTCATGTTGTTTCAAAGCTGTATGGATTTCTTTCTTCTGCTGAACAGAAAGGAAGATATTTAGAAGAATATCAGTAACCAGGCAGTTTTTGGGTCCCATTGACTTCCATAGTAGGAAAAACATATACTATTGAAGTCAATGGGACCCAAAAACTGTCTGGTTACTGATATTCTTCTAAATATCTTCCTTTCTGTTCAGCAGAAGAAAGAAATCCATACAGCTTTGAAACAACATGAGGGTGAGTATATGATGACAGAATTTTCATTTTAAAAGTGAACTTCTCCTTTAACGAGGGTAACACGGCTCAGCTTTTATCAATGTCTGTGATTGCTGGCTGGTCTATTTATGAAGGCTTGTTAACAAATATCCTACAAACACAGAAAATGGAGAAAAATCCTCTGTTGGCCATTTTGTGCAGCTGCTTAGGGGAACTCCTAAGCCACTAAAAGTCCTCTTCCCTGCTCTTAGCAGATCTCGCCTTAGGAGCCCTTTTAAGCGCTAGGAATCTTGAGGAATAGCTTTTATATTAACTGGGATTTTCGTGTCACTTTTAGGGGAAATTCTAAGAAAACGTCATGACTCTGAGAATTTTCTTAGAATTTGGCCGCTAGGAGCCACTTTTTGCACAAAAATTCTTTAGGGATACGGGCCCTGCTCTCTCGGATTGGACTTCATTTTCATATACACTACTGTTTAAAGTTTGGGGATGAATTTCTAATTAAGATTGCAGCAGCCATCACTTCATTCATCAGTGTCACATGATCTTTCAGAAGTCATTCTAATATGCTGATTTAGTGTTTAGTAGATTTAGTTTTTCCTGCTTTATGTTTTTGTTTAAACCATCAAACAATCTTAGATGAATATAAAGTTCAAAAGAACAACATTTATTTGAATTGTAAATCTTTTGTAACATTATAACATATGTAACATATATGTTATCTATTATAAAATATGTTACTTTGACTATTGATCAATTTAATGCATTCTTGCCGAATAAAAGTATTAGAAAATATCTTATACTGACCCCAAACTTTTGAATGGTAGTGTGTAATCCCATTCCAACTCTTTCAAACTGTGAAAAATCTAGAATGTTCAGAATGTATATGCGCTTTCATTCTTTTGTGCATTTCATTCCACTAGCTTTATAAGGAGCAGCGACGAAGCTGTGACAATGTGTCCCATAAGTCCTCAGACAGTGATGTCAGTGACGTGTCAGCCATCTCTCGCGCCAGCAGTGCCTCGCGGATCAGTAGCACCAGCTACATGTCCATTCAATCAGAACGACCCAGGGGTCGCATTAGGTGAGATGCATAGCTATAATCATAAGGGACTGTTGCATTAGGTCTGACCATTTTTGTAACATTTTGACACCTCGTTAGTGATCATACTTGTTAGAGATCAATTTGTAATTGTAATGTCATTTATTCACTTTTTTTGTTGTTGAAAAATTTGTTCAAACATTTCTTGAATATCTCTTGAGGAGAGATTATTATAAAAGCAGCTGTGAATCTTTACAGCGCCTTCTTTTCTACATTAAGGGGCCATATTCTACGCATTTATAACATTTTTGTTCTCTTGAAGAAGTTATGAATTACTGAATAAATGTTTATGTAGCAGTCAATAGTTAATTTACACGTTACAATGGTAACCTGTTTTTGTTTTTTAGTTTCCATACATTTATGTTGTACACATTTAAACACTTCCGTTTAAAAGTTTGGGTTCAAGAATGCATTAAATTTATCAGATGTGACAGTGAAGACATTTATAATGTTCCAAAATATTTCTATTTCAAATAAATCCTGTTCACTTTAACTTTCTATTCTTCAAAGAATCCTGGAAAAAAAAGTTTTACAAAGATATTAATAAGCACAACTGTTTGCAACATGAATAATATTAAAGGGGGGGTGAAATGCTATTTCATGCATACTGAGTTTTTTACACTGGTAAAGAGTTGGATTCCCATGCTAAACATGGACAAAGTTTCAAAAACTAAGTTGTACGTTTGAAGGAGTATTTTTGTTCCAAAAATACTCCTTCCGGTTTGTCACAAGTTTCGGAAAGTTTTTTTCGAGTATGGCTCTGTCTTACGTAAGATAGGGCGGAATTTCCTTATATGGGTCCTAAGGGCACTTCTCCGGTAAGATCGCGGCCGCGCGCGCACTCTTAGACCAGAGCAAGAGAGTGAAAGCAGTTCGCCATCAAAGCGCCCTGCCCGGCTTTTGGGAAGTCAATGTCACCAAAGAAGTGTGTTTTTGGTTGCCAGGGCAAGACAACCCTGCACAGATTCCCAAAGAACCCGGCGTTAAGGAACCCGTGGATGGAGTTTGTTTTCCTGAGCATAAACGGAGTTGTGTAGCTGTTTGTTCCCTGCATTTCGACGATGATTGTTTTATAAACAAAGCCCAGATCGTCTAATGCTTAAGGATCGAGCAGTCGCAATGATAAGGTTCGCGGTCGTGCGTTGGAACCGGACGGTGAGTAACTGTTGAACAAATAATGTCTCTGTGTGTTGTCACTAGCTCGGTGCGTTAGCACAGCTAAGCTTCGCCCACACGGCCCGCCCCCAGCCGCTCGGTTTTTTCCGGAAAGACTCGGTACACCCTATCTTTCTTTGATTAATATAATAAAACAAAAGACTTTTTGGAGATATGAAGGATGCAATATTACTCTATAGGTACTCAAGATTAACATGAGATTGAGTGAAAATGAGCATTTCACCCCCCCTTTAAGAAATGTTTCTCGAGCACCAAATCAGCATATTAGAATGATTTCTGAAGGATCATGTGACACTGAAGACTGGAAGAATGGCTGCTGAAAATTCCATCACATGAATAAATTACAATTTTAAAATATTAAAATAGAAAACAGCTGTTTTAAATTGTAATGATAAAATTTTACAATAGTAATGTTTAACTGTATTTTAATCAAATAAATGCATCCTTGATCATAAGAGACTTGCAAACACATTTTAAAAAATCGACCTCAAACTTTTGAATTGTAATGTTCATTGTAAATTAAACTCTTTTATATCAAAATGGCACAAAAAAATCCTGTTTTCAATTATTTATCCCTTTAAGATGATCACAGCAGTCTTTTCCATGATCACGTCATTCTCAGATTTTTATGCTTTTCAGTAAACTCAGAAAGAATAATCAAACACAGAGGGTCACATTGTCATAGTGATTTTCCAGTTGTCATTTGAGTTACTGAGAGTCTTTGCTATGTTTTCTCCCTCCACCAGCCGTCATATTCATCCATCCAGCCGCAGCATGTTGAAGAGTACGAGTGTTAGTGGGGAAATCTACACTCTGGAGCGTACGGATGGCAGCCAGTCAGACACCGCTCTGGGAACACTGGGTGGAGGAGGGAAAAAGCGCAGATCCAGCCTTAGCGCCCGTGTAGTCGCCATCGTGGGCATTCCCTCACGCCGCAGCAGAAGCACCTCTCAGCTCAGTCAGACAGGTGAGACACTACCAGCCAATCATATCCTTTCTGTGCAACAATGGCTTGAATAGCCACATAAATCAGGTATTGCTTCTAATAAACTCACAAGTTTAAATCTAAAACATGTTACTCGCTGCTTCATGTACCATATATAGTAGGGCCTTTTAGACAAGGCCTTTTGTCCCAATAAAACTCATTGTTTGGATATCAGTCTGATAAAGTTGAGTGTTTTAAACACTCTTTTATATTCTTTTAAACACCAGAGAAGAGATACAGGACACAGATACATTTCTAAATGCTCTGTTAGCGTAGCCTGAGGTGCCCTCTACTGGTGTAAAAGCTAAAATCAACAGTTATTATGGTCAAAAATGCTTTATATCTTGAGGAACAATGAGGATATATTCAGTAGAATGACATTAGTGTCATCAGGACCAAAAAGCATTTTGGAATTGTTAACAAAATCAAGACTGGAATATTATAAAGAGCAAGTTCTTTCCATCAGTTAAATCCATTTGCCAAGACCGCTGGATGTCTTTTCCTCAGTCTTCCTGCTTTGCTTAGATGGCTATCTCTTATCTGTCTCTCCTCTCTCTTTCTCCGGGTCACCCTTGTCTGGTGGATCTACGTATCAGGTCTCATTCTACCTTGGTTCACCTCTTAAAGTAGCATGTGTCTTTAGTCTCTTTAAAAGTGTGGGAGCTGAAGCCTCGGGCTAGAAATATGAATGGCAGCATGTTAGCATTGGCAAGAGTTCACACTGTCAGGTGCAGATCAACCCTGGATTCCTATCAGATGTAATGTAGATAAATACCTTTGAAGTTGGATCTGATATCCTCTAAAATCCCATATTTTAAGCACTGTCTGTTTATAGTTTAATAAATGGATTGCTGAAAAAAGAAACAAATTCAAAAAGGATGGCAAAAGAAGTTTTTTTGGCACCGCTCTCTGCCAAACGCCTGGATAATATCTTAAAAGGACCATCAGATGATAAATCATAAAGAGTTGCAAAGATGCGATAAATCAGCATTTTAAAGAGCTCCGCTGCTTTGTAACAGCTGTTCCACGCTCTGTCCACTGCACCAGCCTTATCCATTCACAACCATAGCCAAGACTAAAAATATGATTGCGGGAACACTTTCTTAATCTG
>NC_137142.1:22579116-22611616 GCF_949319135.1 Squalius cephalus
GAAAGAAAATGACTGGCAGCCGCCCTGTCACTGCAGGCTGGTCACTATGGTGGATTGTGCTGATGAAATTTAAATGGTGCTGCTTAATAAGGTTGTCACAATGCTAATATTTTAGTAAATACTAGGACTAGAAATATTATTTTGCATTATATTTAGGGGCCAAGCACTGAAAGTGCATAGGCACCTATTGAAATCGTTGGCGTTCTTTATTATTATTATTCCGTTTCTTCTTCTGCTCTGGAAGTCTATGGTAGCCCATAGACCGCTTGCGGGAAAGTTATGAAATTTGGCACACTGATAGAGGTCAGTCCCAACATTAATCACACCAATTTTGGAGTCTCTAATTCAATCCCTCTAGCGCCACCACCTGTCCAAAGTTGCACTCATGTTTATGTTAATAACTTTTGAACCGAAGAGACAAAAAAAATTCCTTGGTCTTCTGATTCCTTGGCTCAAGCCGATTGCACCACCTATTCGAACTCTGCCACCTTTTGGTTGAAAGTGAAAAACCATTAAATCATATTATCAGTTACTGTATATATGATTTTTCAGCCATTTTGCCTAAAATCATCTTTAAATATCTTTAATTGCTCGTTGCAATTGGTCTGACACTCCCAGCCATGTTGGCATGTCTTATTGTCTTCTTTGCGCTTTGCCCCGATAATTGCTGCTTGCAGCTATATTATTATTTAGAACTGTCAAAAATAACATGTTAATTTCTATATAACTATAGATTAAATATATTAATGCATTAAAAATATTTAACACGATTAACAGCATAGGTTTTTTTCACCTCCCTGGCGTCCTTTGGCTAGGGTTTTATCCAGCGAGAGAGAGTATAAGTGAGAGAGAGTGGCCAACTGAAGTTTGTTTGCATGTTTCTGATATTCTAACACAGCGGAAACATTTTGTGGCCCAGACTGCTATACCGAGGGAGAGCCCAAATTAATCACAAACCCTTGCTAAACGAATCTATCAATTTCACCTAGCAGTAATATTGCACTTATAATCTGTTTACCATTTTATTATTTTTCCCTAATAGCAGTCAGTAATGGCGAGGTCCTACATGATGATAAGAGCCTAATTGTACAATTATACGCACATTGCATCTTAACCATTAGCCCCACTCCCCCCTTTTACCAATTCATTTATGCATGCACAGTGCAAACACAACAGCAGCCAGTTAGGTATTATTTGCCATGTGTCTAATTTGCTGCGAATCAGGAAGGCATTTGTTCTAGTTGGGGATAGGAGGCTGTATACCAGGCGGAGGCATGTTTGCAGTGTAATTGAAGAATCATTAGCTGAGTGCATGTGGGTCATGTGTTATAACGTGACGTTATGGCATCTCCTGTGACATGATTAGATATTAGTCTCGTTTAGTCACTGCATACATCAATTACTATTTCATGGTGTTACTGTGCACTATTATTCAAAAGTTTGGGGTCAGTACGATTTTTATAAATATATTTTACATTTAAAAGATCACAATTATCTACTATTTCATGAATATTTTGTACAGATGAGACCAGCAGGTTTTACTACATTTGCGAGGACATTTTCAGGAAAGCAAGTGCTCTCAAAAAGTTCCAGTAAATGCATGTACTCAGAGGAATGACACTCAAGCACAGTAGATGCCTCTAAAGTGTACACACACTCTCATGCTCATTGCCGTAAACCTCCTTCAAACACAATCCTTTCCTGTCACTGAATAGGACTCGAAACGATCAAAGCCTCGTGGAGTCGCGTGTTAGATCATCGTTTGATCCGAAAGGAGTGCTCTCCATGGCCAATGAAAACCCCTCTTCCTGCCTGCCCCCGGGGAGGAAGCGACCGGCTGAGAGGTCAGGCTAATATTTAGAGATGATAAGTGGATACCGCTGGAGGTCTCCAGGCCTCTTGTTAAGGGTTAGTTACCCGGCTCTGAGAAACCCCTCCTTCACACCACCTCAGACACGGGATCGCTGCTCTACCAGACACTCCAGCTGAAACATTCATGTGCCACGGCCGTGAAATTGCCGCGAGTAGATGAAGTGCAGAGACACCCGAGTTGCAGCTGATTGTTTTTTAATGCGTAGAGCATTGAGACTCACACATTACTACACAGATCCGAGTACGAGAGCGGGATGATTTCGCCGATATGACAGGATCAATAAAATATCACAGTGTTAAATACTGCATCAAGTACATGCTGAGATCTAGCTGAATGAGGCAGCGGTTTCGAAACATGGTGAATGATTTAAATGCTAAATGACATTGAATATATATCTCGTACTATTGATCTCATTCTTGAATTTTTTTTAACTCCTTCCCCTTGAGTCAAATGGTACCTTGGCGCCCATTGCAGGGGTTACCTAAGTGGGACGATATTACGCTGAACTTCTTTTAACCCATGTTTGTACGGCTAAAGGCGCAGTCTGTGGTATGCTTAATATTGTATTTTCCTAAGATTTATGAGCACTTTTGGGGCCCAAAAAGAAGAGATAAAGTTTCCTTCAAAGCCACAATTCACCTCGTCATTTATTAGCGGCGGCGGTTGGGTTGGCAGATCCCAGCTATGTGTGTGAGAAGAGTTGGAGTAACACTATGCAGATGTTTGGGCATAGAGCAGATGTCAAGAGTGGGGGATTGGGGAAAGAGGGATTCGCACTTCTCTCAGAGCGATCGCTCATTTTACATCACCTGCAATTGTAGATGGGTAATGATGTGCACATTTACGCAAATCCCTTCCTCCGTGTCTATATAGAGCTTGAATGTGGACCCGCTTTTATGTCGTTTTTCAGAAAGCACTGAGCTTTTTCCAGAAAGCAAGAGGTTGTAGGTTATTTTTCTCTTGCCCACCCAAGCTCGTTTTTCCTCCTTGTTTTCCACATTCTGAGAGTCAGCGCTGGTGTAAAGTGAACTGGTGTGGGTGAGCGTATGTAGAGCTTTTGGTAGGCATGTATACCGAAGACCTGAATATCCTTTTACCTTTTCTTGTGTTTGGCTTTATAAATTTCTCTCTTTTTTTTTTCTTTTCTTTCTAGTCAAAAAATGTCTTGGAATGTTTGGAAGCATGCTCAGTGAAACATGAAATGTCTTAGCCCTGAGATATAATTTTTTCCGTTTGCTTTCCTCTGGACTATGATGTTAACAAGCGGCCTTTGATTTATTTGTATATTGTTTTCAAATCGAGTGTTTTTTTGGCTGAAACCTGGCACACCTGGCTGAGGCCCATCATCCAGCCTCCAGGGCACCGGCTGAAAGAGGCAGCAGCAATGCAGCTGTACTCCCACCCACACACACACACACACACACACACACACACACACACACACACACACACACACACACACACACACACACACACACACACACACACACACACACACACACACACACACACACCCTCACCCTCCCTCATATAAACAAGACATGCTTCATCCATAACACTGGCCTTAAGCCTACTGGCTGGATGCTGTGGTCATGTTTAGGACATGTAGGAAATGCCAGAGCAAAGCAGCGAGTATCAAATACATGTAGGCGTCATCTGACCTTCATTTATCTGATCTTTCCTGTCGACTAAACATTTAAAACAAAAGTTTGACGTAAGAGATTTAAATCAAGACTGTATTTGGGTGTTTCTTCAACTTTAGCACTTTAATGTCCCAGAGGTTTCTTTAAAAAGTTCCTTTTTATTTTGTTGAATGAGGTTCACATTAAAACAGTTTTGGAAATATTTTACTACCGTCATTTATTTTTGATATTTTTGCAAATGTCTAGTATGTTGAGATTTTATGGTTTTACTCTTGTACCAAACTCACATTATGAAATAAATGTTTTTCTCTAAAACACGTTGGGAACAATTATTTGCCCCCTTTTATTAAATACTTTTTGCAACCTCCTTTTTCCAAGATAACAGCTCTGAGTTTTCTCCTATAATGCCTGATGAGTTTGGAGAACACCTGACAAGAGATCAGAGACCATTCCTCCATACAGAATCTCTCCAGATCCTTCAGATTCCCAGATCCATGTTGGCGCTTCTTCTCTTCAGTTCAGCCCACTCATTTTCCATAGGGTTCAGGTCAGGGACTGGGATGGCCATTGCAGATGCTTGGTTTTGTGCTCAGTGACCCATTTTTGATTTGATTTTGATGTTTGTTTTTGGATCACTGTCCTGTTGGAAGATCCAAACATGGCCCGTTATAAGATTTCCAGAACAGGCTGTCAGGTTTTGATTATTTTTTATCTGTTGGTATTTGATCGAATCCATGATGCCATGTATCTGAACAAGATGTCCAGGACCTCTGGCAGAAAATTAGGCCCACAGCATTAAAGAGACAGTAGAGTATTTCATTTTCCACATGGGGTACTTTAAAAAAAAAAAAAAAAAAATCCCTGTGTGCACCAAACCCATCTTAAGTGTTTGCTGCCAAAAAAGCAAAAATTTTTATCATCACATGTAAATAATTTTTATGCGTCATTTTTAGCCACGCTGTGATTTGGTAAAATTATGCAAAAAGTGAATATTCATTTATTATTATTCAGTTGTGTCTGTTTATGGCACTCAGCAGGAGCTACAGTATGAGATTGTCCTCAAAACAAAGAGTCAGCCATTTTATTTAAAAAAAGAAATGGTATTGAGAGTAGAGCCCTGCACGGGCCAAAACTCCAGCCCTAACTCGGCCCTGGCCCGTGGTGTTCAAGCCCTACCCGGCCCCAGCCCGACAACGGCTGCAATTGTTTTAGCCCGAACCCGACCCAACCCGAGACCAACATCAATATCACTTTAAGCTCTCTTTGATGCGCGCTCTTTGATGCGCGCTCTCTGATGCGCGCTGTCTCTGCTACACGCAAACACACGCACGTCACACGCTACTAAAAGGTAAACTTTTATTATTGGCCTGAAACATCATGCCCAATCATGCCCTCAAATATTGAACAGACTGTCCATTAGAGAGAAGCATAAGCATGCAGTAGAGAATACAGCGCTACGGGATCCAACCACAAAAATAAGAAAATAAACAGCCTACCTTTCTTTGCTTTTAAGTAACTGAAGAACAATGTTCAAAACAATGTTCAAAAATGAAGAACTCTTCGCCAACTGGCTAATGTTAAATAATATTATTTAAAAGAAAAAATCTCCCTGATCCTCTGCATGGTCAACTGTCACCTGTTAATGCACGTGAGTGACGCGTGCGTATGCGTATTGCGTTTGTGTTGCTTAGGCGATGTATAATATTTATAATATAATAAATCTAACAATATTTCATACACATTATGTGATGTGTGCTCTGCACGTATATTATGGGCACAATGAAAGGAGAGAAGCTAAATAAGCCCGAGCCCGATCTGTAAAAAAAAAAAAAATGGCCCGAGCCCGGACCGAATACTGTAGGCTTAGCGTGTTGGGCCCCGTCGGGTCCCAACGGGTTTGCAGACCTCTAATTGAGAGGTGGTGCAAATGACAAAAGTGACCATTTTTGTTAATAGACAAATTAAACTAATGAAAGAGTGACACTTGTGTTTAAGATAATTTATTTTCTGTAGCTCAGAATGCCCGTAGTTGGAGAAACACCCATGTATCCTAATGACGAACTGTAAAGTATTTACCCAATACCAGGACCTCTTTGCATCATAGACTGTCTTATTCCTATTTATGGAGCCACTGACAAGAAACTATTAAAAGAGCTATTAGCCGGTGACATAACAATGTGACGTTGTGAAGCGCTCCATGATGGGCTCATCATCTGTGGTTTGCTGGAAGATGTGAGTCATCGAACAGGAAGAGCAAAAGAGGATGAGATGAGGAAGTGGGTGAATAAGTTAATCTGAAAGGACAAGATTCCCGCTTCGATCTGTGCGCTTTACTCTATTAGTATCTCAGATGTCAGCCTCATCCATTAAAGGATTCAACAGATCATCATTCATGAGAGCAGGGGCTGCTATTGAGTTAAATCACATCATAGTATTGATGTTACTTGATATTAAAAGTGTTTTGTCTTGGCTTTTTCTCTTAGTTAAGCGTATTTTCCACCAGTGTATTCATACGTATGCTTAATTCCATGACAATACACATTTATTGTATAGAAATTGAATTATATTAATAAATTAGCACTTTTCTATACTTTTCACACAGAAATACTAATGAGCGCTTAGAATTACCCATAACAATCGTGGAGGCGTGGTGCTTTTATTAGGCCTGTTAATGATAAGTGCTGAATTCCCCACAGTTTTGGGTGCTGTGCTTGGCTCTGGAGTTTCCAGCGCTCCGCTGCATGAATATTCAAACAGCTCCATTAATGAGAACAGAGCTGGATCAAGGCTGCGGGCTCCACGATACGCTTCAATATGAGTTTGAAGCAGCGCAGCTGGTGGGTATACGCACATCAGGATGTGATGCGGGGGCATTTCTGCCCTAGGATCTTTCTCAGAAAGAAGTCTTTTCTTCTTTTTCCTTTCCTTTTTTTATTTATTTTTAATAACTGTACGTTTTGAAATGGATCTAATTCAAGGCGAAAAACACGTGTTGTCAATAAAAGAGTTTGAAATAGCGTAGGATTCTCAGATCAGCTTGAGTTAATTAGCAGCGTTTTAACGAGTTGTTTTAAATTAATTATGATGCAACAGATTTCTGAAATGTCTTAATATATTAAATGGTGAAATATAGTGACATAATATACACTACTGTTCAAACGTTTGGGTAATTTGTAAAAATATTTAAGTCTCTTATGCTTACCAAGGCTGCATTTATTTGATAAAAAAAATACAGTAAAAATGGTAATATTGTGAAATATTATGACAATTTAAAATATTCATACATTCAGTGTCCCATGATCCTTCAGAAATCATTCTAATATGCTGATTTGCTGCTCAAGAAACATTTCTTATTATCAATGTTGAAATTAGTTATCCTACTTAATGTTTTTGTGGAAACCTTGATACACTTTTTTAAACCTTCTAAATGGTTACATTAGTAACCTTATAAATGTCTTTACTTTCACTTTTGATCAATTTAATAATTCCTTTCTGAATAAAAGACTTACTTAAAAAAAAAAAACTTGGACCTCAAACTTTAATGATAGTTTATAATATAAATATATTCTGCTACACAGTATAATGAAGTGTAGATATGATCTCTTACAAACCAGTGGCTTATTTGAATGATCTTTTAATTATTTACTACATTCCATGCTAGGCGGTTAGTTTAGAGAGACATTTACTTCTTGTATATGTAAGGTGTTTTTTTTGTTTTTTTTACATTTCCTTTTGTGTTTTTGAAAACCATCCAAATAAGTCAAGAAAGTAGTAGTTTTTCTCCAATCATCATTTTACCCCCCTTTTTTCTGCACTTACACACACACACACACACACACACACAAACACAAACCAGCTCTGTCTTCTCTTCTGTGTGGGTCTTATCTTTTGGGCTCAGGAAGTAGTTTGAATTAACAGGCTGGCTTTGAAGCCATCAGGCAAGGTTAACCCCACAAGTATTTCCTGTTATGGCATCGCTCTTAATCCATGAAACCAGATTTCTCATCTGTAAAGTAGATAATGTGTCTGGAAAAGCAAAAACATTTACTATGGGTTATCATGATTAAGCAGCTTAGCCGCGACAGAGCGCTGGGGAATAGCGGCGGGAGACAGCTCCTTTCTCTCCCTCGGAAAATATCACTACTGGATTGATGCAGTGAGCTTCTCTCGAAAAACAATCAATTTCTGCCCCCGTAATAAATGGCCTGTTTGTTTGGATTCGTGGCGGAGTGGAACGAGGGAGTTTTTCTTTCCTCCCCATCATGTCATACTCGCTTAATGAGCCGACTGCGCGCCTGACATTATTGACTGATAAATAACGCAGGAAATTACTTTTGATTCTATTTTGTATTCACATAACACAGCATTCCAATTAATCAGCAGCAATTTCTACTTCAGCATTACCTTTTATAAATGTATTCAATTTCATGGCAAATCACAGATGCTACAGCTTATTAAACCCTTCTTGATCTCGCGTTAACCTTAATGTAACATGCACACGCTCTGCATCACCGAGGCCTAATAATACCGTGGCAACTGCTGGCTTCTTTCTAACACATTATTTCACATGTTTCAAAACCACAAACCATGTTAGCACAGTAATAAACACCGCCCAGCCCTGCACTGTCCTGCTCACAGCTAAACCTACACGACTTTGCACACTGTCAGCCAGGATGTGGTCAACAGTTTACCGTGTTTGCCTTCCGAAAACATCGCTTTTTACAAGAAGTCTCAAGCCACCATAGGGTTATATACATTTTATCATACTAAGGCCAGACTTTAGCCTATATTAAATTTTGTTAACACCTGGGTCATTCTCAAGAATTGCTGCTTGTTCCAACTTACAAAAGTTGTTGCTTTGAAGTCAATTTGATGGCAAGTATGTGTGTGTATGTATATATATATACATATATATATATAGACATATATACATATACATATACATATATACACATACATACATACATACATACATACATACATACATACATACATACATACATACATACATACATACATGCATTCATACATACATGCATGTAACCAGTGTCAAAAAAAATCCAGGGAAAATATTTTTTTTTCTTTTCGGTATGTATATTTTCAATTATATTTTTACACATTTGTTAGACCTTCAAATACTTAATCTGGGACAACAAAAATGGGTAAACAAATAAATAATTATTGCAGTAAATATCACAAATTATATACAATGTGTATTATATTATATTATATAATATAATAAATTAATGCCTTTTTATGCTGAGTTTCTTGACTATTTAAAAGGTTTTTGTTACTGAAAAGTCATGCAGCATGTTTGTCACCATACTGTGGGAATGACCCACCTGTTGCGTTGCTATATGTGTAAGTGTCAATGGCAGCTGTCTGTCAGATGAGTTGGGATCCACTGATGATGAGGGTCCCCACTCATGACCCACGCCGGACAGATGCATACTATTCCTACCAGGGCAAGCTGGGGCTTTCATTTAAGAAAAGCAGGAAGTGTTTTCTTGTGTGTCTCATCTCCACCAATTTAGCCCTCTCCTGCCCTCCCCTTCTCTATCCTGGTAAAAAGCATAGCCATGATGGGATTCAGGCTCCAATTAGTAACCCTTTGAGTGGAGGAGTCTAAACCAGGCAGATGTACTTGTGTAGATGAATGAAGGGGGAAGCGGATGTATGTGCTTGTACTTCGAGTCGGGGCTGTTAAATTGGCTCTGATGATTTCCATTTTGTGGCACAATTAGATTAGAGGAAGGAATCGCACGCTGATCAGTGGCTCTGAAATCAGTATGACACGTCTTTGATGAACCCTTCAGTGTTGAGAGAGGGAGATAATGTGACAGAGAGAGAGAAGCCCTGTTTTCACTAGCTCTCCCTGTCTGCTAGGGTCCTTTTTAAAATGATTTTGCTCTGAGATCAGTTTCCTATAGCAGCACAGGTGGTATCATTTGTTTGTGTGTACTGACACAATTTTGTCAAGAAAATGTAGCTACCAGAGAGCAATATGAACTAGACCCAAGGGAGAAATGTTTTCGGATCTTTAATCTGCTGGGACATTACCATGAGGATCACTGTATACAAATAAACTACAATTCAAGCTGTTGAGGGACTTTACGGAGGGAGTCTATTCATGAGGGAATCTATGTGGTGTGTGTTTCACGAATCACCTTTGTTTGGTGTAAAATAATGCTGCCGCTATGATGTGATGACCCAGTGTCTTGCGAAATGTGTAATGCAGTGTATAGAATGGAATTAAAGTAGATTATGCATGCAGATTTTCTCATTTCATTGACCCCTTAAGCCCTGAAGTTATTTTAGAGTTGTTTTTTCTGAGTGACATTCACAAATCATTACATTTGGACATTTTCATGCAGCAAACTGCTGATAAAAGACATTTTACATAATATTGTACTGACATGCAATGCAACAAAGTACTAATGAAAAACGAATGCAATTCGTTTCTGCACATTGATGCATTTAATGACATGACTTGTTTAGCTGATATTTATTTCAAATTTTTAGTATTATTATTTTTTTGTTGCTTTATCTACTAGGACTGTTTTTTTTATTTTTTTTATTTTTTTATTTTTTATGCAGAATACATTTTCAATGATTGTGTGAGCAATTTAAATGTAAGTAACATTGTGAATACCACAGTGATTTCAATTAGCTTTTTATATGGCCATTAAGTTCCCTACACAGCGTGTCATACATTTTTTTCAGGATTCTTTGGAGAATGGAAAGTTCAAAAGAAAATAATTTAAATAAGTTTTTCTGTAAAAGTCTTTACTGTCACTGTTGGTCAATTTAATGCATCCTTGTCGGATAGAAGTAATAATAAAATTTTAAAAAATCTGAAAATATATCTGATGCTTAATTTCAAGCTATTTCACCCAGCTGTAATTTCCTAAAGTCTTTTTGTTTTTTCAGGCTGAATATCCTGTTTTCACTCTAGTGTTCCTGGACATGCTCCTCTGAAGCATCCTTATGTTTTGAGGTGAAATTATAATGTCATAAAGATAATCAGTTTCAAATACACTGAATGTTTATCATTTTTAAAAAAAAGTTTGAAATGTTTGTGACATTTCACTAATTTCTGCTCTCTATGTCATTTCTGTGTGTCTTTTCCTCTTCTCTTTTTCTTATCCGTTGGAGAGCATGTGATCTTTTTGCCATAGAGAGGGAGCCTTGAACAAATATGATTTGCACATCATTTGGGTAGCACGATGGTATTATGCAACATATTTTCCTGTTAGTAGCACAATTGAATTGAGAACACAGAGATGTTTGTGCCCGTGAGGGCAGAGTGACACGCGCTTGTAGAGAAGTGACGCTCGACATGTAACAGGCCCTTCTGATGTGACTGTTGACAGACGATTCGCTCTCCTCTCGGCTCTGTTTCACATGTAGTGTCGTCACTTTGAAGGGTGTAGCTGTAAGCCATATCCTTGCTCACTGCACTTGTTTCAATATTTAATGGCAAAGGTCAGCCAAGTGAAGCCGCTGCCCCACATAAAAGATTGTCGAGGAGTTGTCTGTCAACTCGGAGTTGTCAGCCGCTCCGTTCCTCACAGTTTCTCAAGCAGCCTTGATGAATTGTTGGTGATTGATCGACCCTTATCAACACACACCGTCAGGTTTCTTTTGCGTTGGTGTAACACTGCCCTCATTGTAATGTAGCTGTAAAGGAGATTGTAACTTTGTGCCATTTCATATTAAAAGGTTCAACACAGAATCTTTGCAATTTTCGTTTTGTTTACTGTAGGATGTGTTCTTTTTTTGTGTGAGGATGGATTTTATTGCACGACCTTCGGTCGAGCTTCAGTAAGAAAACCTTACAGTTGAAGCCTCTCGTTGGACCACTGTTGCCTTTTGAAAAAGGCGGAAAGTTTCCCTTTTTTCCTTGCAGGAGAGATAAGGCCAAGTGCCTGTGAGGATTACATTGGCTAAGCCCTTATCACACCAGAAAACTCACCGCCTGCTTCAGTATGACTGCACGTTAAAATCAAGAGGAAATATTCTTCTTTTAAGTGTTCTTATTCCCATTGAAAGTCATTACTGGGCCAGAAGAGGACGAGACACTTTTTTTTTTTCATCCTTTTTCCAGCCAGGATTTTTTATTTTTTTTAATGTTCTCACTCCTTCAGACGGCTGGCTGAGGACTGCTGTTTAACGTCAGGTGGCTCTGTCAGAGCTGTGGCAATAAATGACCTCTTTATTACAAAGGCATTTATAATATCCGATTCCTCAGGATGAGGTTGTTCTCCGCAGCCCGTCATGGTTACCAGACATAGACTCTTGGACATATCTTGATCTTAAAGGGATTGAGAATGATAAATATCATCCGCAAGTTGTTCCAAGTTTTCTTTTTCACCCTCAACCGATTCTTTCTTTCAGTGGAACACAGAAAAAAATACATTTTTAAATAAATAAGTAATTTTTACTAGACCTTTTCAAGTACATATATGTACATGAACATCTTACATCATATATTATGATATTAAATACTTTTTTTTTAAGTATCTTGAAAGGTATATAAATGTATACATACAGTACATGCATACTGATGTTTAATTTTTTTTATTATTATTATATTTAGTTTTGAGTCAGTGAGGTGAACCTGAGAACTGGATCAATTAAATTAGTTAAATCTTTCATCTGGTAAAGATCCAACTGAAGAGAATGATTCATTTACAAATGGGACACTGCCGACACACTCACAAATTCATGTCTGCATGAAGGAGAGTCTGAACAAATGTTAAGATTTTGTATTGTCTTTAAATATAGGTCGGTTGCAATGTAATGCTCGGGTTGCATGGGCTACTTTTTTGACATTTTGAAGCTTGACGGCCCCAGTTCTTCATTCACTTTCATTATATAGAATATATGTTCGTGATATTCTTTTAAAAAAATCACTTTTTGTGTTCTACAAATTATATACAGATTTGAAATGACATGAGGGTGAGTAAATGATCACAGAATTAATTTTTTTGGGGTGAGCTATCCCTTTAAGTTTCAGGTTTTTTGGGAGATTTTTTTCCCCTCCCTCTTTATTTTTCCACATTTTCTTGCTGTTTCCCTTCATTCATCTTTCATTTACATCTCAGCCTATACACGATTTTGATGCCTGTCCTCTTTTACCCCCATTTTTCCTTAGCTTCCATCTCACTTTCCTCTGCTGCATGTCCTTATTTCTCTCTGTCCTAACCTCCCTCCCTCCCTCCTTCCATCCATCTGTCTCTCTCAGTGAGCCCTGTGATCACTTTCTCTCCTCTTCGGTCTCCCAGCGAAGCTAAAAATGAATTGGTTGCTTTGAAGTTTCATTGAGTGCATTATTACAGGACTAAATAATGCACTAGGTGGCAGAGAGTTTTTCCTTCATTAAGACATGCTTCCTGTCAGCGTACACCTGACTTCCTCAGCGATAATCAATCCTGTGTCCGGTAACCAGTCCTTAGGGGTGCTCTCTATTTGCCTCACTTTTATTGATTATGATTATGAAGACATTGTCTCTGTGTGGCTGTCGGCAGCCCCGTTATGTTTTCCGAAAGCATACATTAAAGTGGTCAGAAATTATTAGTTCAAAGCATCCATCAGATCACAACCTGATTGCAGCACGTTAAAGTCAACATGAAACCAAATTGACCCCGTTTACTTTATTAATGCACTTCCTTGGTAGTTTTTTACATGATTTATCAGTTATTTCAAGTTTTTCACAATCCATCACATTAATAATTATTTGTATTATTATTTAAAAAATATAAAATATGTATATACAATTTTATATATTTATATAATAATAATAATATTATTTGTATACTATTACTATTATATATTTTATATATAATATATAATATTTAATGTTTAATGTTTATATTATATGACAGTGTATTTGTTAAATATTATTATTATGGGTGTAATATAAATACTTAAAAGGCTACTGTTGACTTCAAAGTAGTTTGTAATGTTTGTGTAGTTCATTTTACTTGGGGGTTAAAAGGCTAATTGCTTGTTAATTATTGGTGTTCATTACAATTATTTAACTAATAACGAATAACAGTTCTTGCTTAGTAGGATTGGAGCATGAGAGTAATGCATCAAGTATAACTCGAGACATTATTCCCAATGCTGTTATTTGATCACCCATTCACTGGGTCAAATGAAGAAATCAATAAATTGTTTCATTATGTTTTGTGATATTCTTCCAAGGGATTAAAATGCAATAGATGGAAGTTAAATTTCACTGCTGTAAAATTGGATTGTTGGTTGCTAAATAAGGAGTACCACCTTCTCTCTCTCTCTCTCTCTCTCTCTCTCTCTCTCTCTCTCTCTCTCTCTCTCTCTCTCCCTCTCTCTCCTTCATTCACGTCTCTCAAGGCTTCAGTAAATTTAAGCCCTCCCAGGGTTTTGTAGTTCGCTCAGCACAGATTGCCTTAAGTGGCTTATGGCAATTGCAGTTTCTTGGTGCGGGCAGGGAGATGCCACCGAGGGGGAGGGCAGGAAGCGAGGGGAGCATTTAGCCATGCAATTACAGACAGAATGACTCCGTAGGTCCCTCTCTCTCTCTCTCTCTCTCTCTCTCTCTCTCTCTCTCTCTCTCTCTCTCTCTCTCTCTCTCTCTCTCTCTCTCTCTCTCTCTCTCTCTCTCTCTCTCTCTCTCACCCACCACATGAGCTAATGTGCAGCACGGATGAGCTTCTTCCAGCCTAAACTTCCCCCCAACCAAACAAGCAGAGCCTAAAACAGACAGCATATTTATCAGTCCATGTGGTGTTGTGGCATCAAGCCTTTAAGTCATACAGAAGGGCCTCTTATACCTGCTTCTAACCATCACACTATTACATGCTACAAATATAAGCTGTTTCATATTTGCTGGCATAAGAGGGCCTTGTGACATCGTGCACATGGTTTTTCCTGCATTGAAACTTTTTTCTTTCTGTTTTGGGCTGGCCAAGCAAAATAAGCAAGCAAATGGAATAATATTCAATGTATTTTTTCTATATTTGGGTTTTTTTTTTTTTTTTTTTGTATGCTAAATGAGCTTCTCAACTAAACTGTACAACGTGGGAAATTTTTCAGCATGAGTCACTGTACATGTGGCTTCAAAACCTGTGTGACCACTTTAAATACTATATGGAGCTGTGGAGGAAGTCAAACAGTTCGGCTGATGAGAAGAAAACTTTGTTCTATTACTGCAATGACTATGATAGATTGGCTGATATATTGTAGATTCATACTAAATTAGATATTATTTTAATGAGGAAATGTACTTCATTTTTATTACAACTGTTGATAGTTTCTAAATGTGTTTTGGCTACTACTATTATTCATAACAAAATTCATTCTATAGAAACAGTAGTTACATTGGCTTAACCATAGTAATGGGACGCTATGAGTGTTATTACCTTGCTTTGGTTGTCTTATAACTACAAATGGCAGAGTTAAACTATAGAAGAATGATGGTAAATATTTAATAAGGGCAAGTGTAAATTCTCTAAAGAATCTCTGGCTTTAAAGCCTGGATCTCTACCAAGATGTTTGTTTTCCTCCTGTGTAAGAAAAAAAAAAGTTCTCTTTTAAAAATCCCTGATTGTAGGGAATAAAAACTGTTGGAATAAATGAAGGCAAACAAGGCCAGAGGACTTAATTCATCAGGAGCCTGATGAGGGAAAAATTATATTTTTTTACAAAGTATAAAACAAACATTTTTATTAGAGGCACAGTCCCCATTCAGTAAGTGCTCAGTAAACTAGCCTAATATGAAGTTAGTTTGGCGTGTCAGACTCTTTGATGTAGAAAATTCAAATTCAAATGGCTCTATACGCTTACATGAGCAATAACCATTTTTATTACATGGCTCTCAGGACTACTTGATTCTGATTGGTCAGCCATGGCATTATGAATAACTAAATTATTATAATTAATTTTTATAATAAAATTAACAACATTTTATTGTTTATTTTATTATACACTTAAGTGTTTGTCCATTAAACAGGATAATCCTTTCTTTAATCCTTTCAGGGTTTGTTTTGCGATAATGGCCATCTTGGCTGTACATGATTCCTTACATATCTACAATATAAATATAAAATGCTGTTATGTAATTGCTAACTTCGCACATGTGTGCACCTAACCTATGCCACTGAAAACCATTTTTGACCCAAAAACCCTGATAGCTTAACCTTGTGTGATGAATAATTGATATCACAGAGACGCATATTAAACGTTTGTTTTGCAGTGACCTCAGCAGCTCCTTCTTCTCTTCAGCTAACTCTTCTGATGCTGCACTGGAAGGTGACAAGGGCTGATTTGGTATCTGACACAAGTGTTCACTCTCTCCTTTCAGTCTCTGGTCTCAAGGGTGATGTATACCAGAGCTGCTTGTCTGCTGTTTCTAAGGGCAAACAGTCTCTCGCCTTGGCCACCACTCTAATTACCATGGCCTTGGCAGATCAATGACTGATCCTTTTTTTCCCCCCATTGCACAAATGTGTCACTTTAGCTGTGTGTCTTTCCATTAGCTCGCTCAATCATTGGCGGCTGATGAGACCGAGAGCAGCATGCCTTTCTTATTGGCTAAGGTCCAAGGCCTCGCTAATATAATCCTCTCCATCGATTATGTTCTGTTGACTTTCAGGAGAATTTTTTAGAGGAGTAATTAGGAGCCGCCCGCCCCGCAGCTGCTCCAAGGAGCTAAATACATTAGTATGTACCGTCTCTTTTTAAATAGCACCAGTATCCTCATTGCTGTTGGATATGTTATTACACTCTCATTTTCTTGCAGGGATAGAGGGTGACATTTACATAATGTCAGTTAAAATGATCATATTTTTAAATGGGAAGTGCTGTGACATCATCCAATTGGATCATTTAATAAACGGATGCTGGCGGATTCCTTTGTCAGCCTTTTAGCAGGGTCTTTTTAATATGAGGACCTGAAATATCATCGTGTGTAATTTCCCGGCACAGAATCTGCGCCTTGCAGATTATTACAGAATTGGAATAAAATGCCAAAATTAAATAACATTTTAATGTTGTCATTGCTCTTAAGCAAATTTTAAATTCCTTTTATTTATAATTAATTAACTTAATTTTATATATGAGTTATATCACTTTTTTGTTAACCGGTATAGGGAAAAACAAACTAATTCGCATATACACTAAACAGCCTATACTAATAAAAGTATACTTTACTTTTATTCAGCAAGGACGCAATAAATTGATCAAAAGTTATGGTAAATACTTTTATAATGTTTCAAAAGAAATGCTGTTCTGTTTCAAATATATTCAGCTTTGCATCACATGAATTAATTAAAATAATAAAGAAGACATAGAAACAGTTTTTTTAAATTGTAATAATATTTCACAGTATTATTGTTTTTTACTTAATTTTTTTGGTGAAATAACTTAATTTTTCTTAATCTTATGATTTCTGCATTTCTTACCAATCTTTAGAAAGCAGAATGAAATTGTAATAGAATCCAATTTGGTGAAATTGAAAAACAGATATGTTACGTTAAAAATATTTAATATCTTTTGTTTAACCATTTAACTTTGATAACCCTAAAAATAGGGTTTTTTTTGTCACCTTGCACCCCATTTGAAAGCCCTTGGATTAAACTATAGTGGCCATTAGTGGGCCACAGTAACATTCCCGGTTGTCCCCAATGAAAACTTCCCTGCCAATCAATCACAAAGTTCTGTACATCCTCCACCCCTTGCATGTTAGTTTATTAAACATTTTGGCTTATTAATTATGCTTTCAGATGCCAATAAATGTCTGATACTTTTAGTTTAGCATAATTAACATATTCACATCCAGTCTGCAGATTTTCATCTAAAATCAACACAGAAAAATCTTTAGATTCGGCTTGATGATGACTTTCTTCAGGTAGATTTATTAACAAGGTTATTTTATGAACACTGATTGGCCCCTTTTAAAAGTGTTAGGCAAGTGATTCGCTCCAAATTATTTCTAATTGAAAGTAGTGCTGGATGTTATGATAATGTTACAGACGTCTCATTGCGTTCCAAAACACCGTGGTTGGGAGGACAGGAGAGGACTTGTTGCATAATTACATGCTCCATGAGCCGATCTGTCTTGTCTTTGAAAGGATAATTGCCTGAGTTTCCTGATGAAACCTTTGTAGTTGAGAGAGAAGAGAAGCCAGTGGAGTTGTGCCACCCACCATGAATGTGTGGGGCATCAAGTTTGCTCTTTCATTCCTCAGTTATTTTTAAGCAAGGCAATTTACTCAATTGACTCTATGTACACAGTGTCTGCAGCTCTGAGATGAGGATCCGATCTGTGTAAAAGCATAATTTCTTGTTATATTTATGGAGGTGTATGTATACAAAAGTCTTTATATAGAAAATATCAACGGAGAGGTGACAAGCTATAATTAAATCAACATGTAATCTGTTTATGCTCTTTAAAATGCAGCTAGATTGCAAGTTTTTTTGCTGTCAAACGCAGGTTATTATGCTCCACCAAGCTTCTCATTTTCTTCTTTGTTTAGAAAATGGCGTTTGCCTGATGTGACCTCGGCTTAATGTTTGGAAGTGTCCTGTCCGCTATGTGATTTTGGTTTATAGCGCACATCATGTGAGTTGCCGGCCCTCGCATTGGGCGGCTGCTAATGTTTACAAAATAAATGTCAGGTTGGCTAAAGCCTGAGGTCCATCAACACACTAGCTCACAGTGGACCATGGCTCACTTCACAAAACCGCTGTTTCCATTTAAGGCACTTGACCCAGATTTCTTAATGACCTTTAGAGTTATTTTAAACAATAGTATGAGAAATGAGCTGAAAATACTGATGGTTCTTGTTGCTTTGAGACGTTCACAGTAGAATAGGTTACGTCCTACTCTGACCATTGCCCATGTTGCCTTGCTGCATCTCTGGCCTTCTTTTCCCTTTATGACTGACTGATGTTGCTATCAAACACCCTGCCCACATTTAGTCTCATCGTTAGGCATTGACAAGAGGCACTGCTGTTGATGTTTTCATCAGGGACTCTCTCCACAGTTGCCGTCAGATGATTATTTAAACAGCCATTAATCATTAATGGCCCACTTTTGCATGCGCTCTTATGTTTCTGAGGGCGCCAGAGCCGGTTACGCTGCGTGGCACGTCGCAATCGACAAACCGCCTTCAATACGGCTTATATTTCACTTTTAGCCTACGTCTCTACGCGAGGGCAGGCATCGAGTTTGACAGCCTTCACACTACGTTGGATGTGTTTACACATTTGTTTCCTGTGGTGTTCGAATGGGATTTGACAAGCCCGAAGAGCGTGTGGAGGATTAATAAGCCCAACGGTTCCTCAGAAAGACTTGAGACTGGTGTAGAATATGTATCCACTTAAAGCAAGATGAGGCCAGACTGTGTTCTTGGCTCGCGATTCCACATCTCCTGGCATCCCGACATTCAACAGAGTAAATTTGCAGTAGACAATAACATATTACCTCCTCTTGGCATTGTGCCGTAAATTAAAAGTAGGTTTTTCTGCTCTGTGATTATTACTCTTGGCTGCTTCAGCTTCTTTGGCTGTAACCCTAATAGTTATGAGCAATTCACTGAAACAATGTTAAACAGTGACTTGATGAAATCACAGCAACTGTTGATTTAAAGCGATTGTTCACCCAAAAATGAAAATTCTGTCATTTGCCCACCCTTATGTCATTCCAAACCCATTAGACTTCCATTCATCTTTAGAACACAAATGAACACTCTCATAATTTTTGTCCATCAATTTAAAGTCCACACCACCAAAACTTAAAGCAATCTCTTTTTATCCTTTTGATGAGTTAAAGTACAATGCAGAGGTTGTAACACGCATATACAGCACATTAAATATGGTAAACGGCAGCTCTAACATGCGTACTTGATGCACAGGAACAAACCTCATGGGTTGTCGCATGTCAAACAAGCCCAGTTAATCTTCAATTTTACCATTTTTGATGTGCTGTATGCTCGCTCAATGTTTATATAAATGAAAGCCTGAATTAAATCCTGTCATCTCATGAAGTGATGAAGTGTTTCGACAATGAATCATCTTATGGCTTTGAAACGTCATTAAGGTGAGTAATTGATGACAGAGTTTTAATTTTGTGGTGAACTCTTTCTTAAACTGCAAAGATGTCTCACATTCGTCAAAATCTCATTGGTTGCGTATTAGCTGTTTACATTCATCTGCTTGTTTTTTTTTTTTTTTTACAAAAATATGTTGATAGCAATATTGTTCCAAAGTAGCATCTGTCCCTATACCAATGTGTTAAGCAGACTGTGCAACTCATCCAGGCGAGCTTTCAACAGCATTTTCAATTTACCTCACAAACTCCCAGCATGCTGAGGAGTGAGATGGATCCGGAGCTGGCACGTCAGGTGCCTCTTTGTCTTGTCCAACGAATCAAGCATTTTTTTCGGTATCTCAACAGCAGGTGAAAATCTAATTATACCAGGATAGCGAGAGGAGGCGAGCTGTTGCCATATTTTAGCAGCTCTTAATTGTGTGCTAAATAATCTGCCTCATGCACTCACTCCCATGTGGAGTCGCACCATGAAAAATGTCTCTGTGTCTGAAAAAGTCACAGAAAGATGTTTACTTTGTTTTCCCTCTTAAGCTTTCTTAGCGCTAGCACATTGCTCTCCCCATCTTGACGTCTTGTCAAACTGACATTTTAACAATAAAGGCAAAACAAACAAAAACACGCCGGTACACATATAACACCTTATCTGGAGACTCTTCTCTCTCTCTCTACGGAAGATGTTTTGTTATTGGAGCGAGGTGATGAATTATTACTCTGGTACCTCAAGGCTTTGGACTCTCAAACTTTTTTTTTTTTTGGTCCGTGCTAAATCCTAGATAAATTCGCTCTCTGAACACTAAGTACTCAGCACGTTGTGCGAACTCGACAGCTTAAAGTTTTGATCTCTGGGGCTTCTGAGATATCCTGTGACTCTAATTATGTAAAACCCAGCAGTTCTCTTTAGCTCTCTGATGTCCATAATGGTTAACCTCCTCATAGGGTTAATGTGTCAGGTTCAGGGCTCTCTTCCTATTCCCTTCGTGCTTGGTGAGTGTAATTATGACCTGTCTTATGGTGCTACAAATGAGCGCTTTGGGCCTGCCGACCCTTGGCTCACAGAATAACACACTCCACCTGAAGTGGCGTTGGGAAGTGCACCAGGACGGATGGCTCTCTTTAATGGACTGACCGTCTGCGAGTGCGCCGACAATCCGGTAGTCGCGTCACGCACTGCGTCTCGGATACATGTCAGGCTAATGGAGGTGCTGATTATTTATTTATGGGCATAATTGCTAAATTGCTGATTACATATTTTTCTAGTGTCTAATTTCTTTACACAGTCATTTTTAAAGTTGAAGGCTGTGTTCGGCCTGCCAGAAAACTGACCTCCCCTTTCCCTCCCACAGCTATTGTAGATGAATATAATAACAGCCTTGCTCTCCCTAGAGGACGGTGGTTAAGGCGTCTGGTTTTTTAAATGTATCTTGACTTGTATTCACCTGTACCTGTTCACTGAAAATTCATTGTTTAGCTAGTGATTCAATATATTACATTTATAAGCATCCTCCTTTCCTAACATTAAGATTTTGAAAATCGATACCATCAGCTGTGTTTATTTTAAACATGACTCTTAACATGAAATAAACGCTCAGATTAAGTCCATCACGATGTGATACTCTGGCCCACTTGCAGTGATGGTCTCTGGATGTTTATGGTTGTCTCAGTGTTCATTATAATAATAAAAAAGAAATGATTCTTTAATCAAGCACAGGCTTTTTCTTTTGGCATCGCAGTCAGATAAAGACACGTTTGATGGGGCCCAGGAAGAAATCGAAAAAGAATACCACGAGGGGTGGCAGCTGTTGAGCTTTCATGTCACAGGCTGCCTGCCATTAGACTGAGCAGTCCTGTAGAACATGTTTCTTAAGACAGGCAAAAAAGAACCAGATGTGATGTGGACTGTGAAGGCTACAGTGTAGTAAGATGAGCAGAAAACATCAAACATCTTTCATTCCCTTTGGTATGCTCAATCCTGCGGTGTCTTCCTATTAAAATAGATGTATCTAATGTTGAATTGATGTAATTGAGACACTCTGAATAAAACATCTTGCACTGAGAAAATACCCCTTCTGGTTTTTGGTTCAATAACATTTTTTTTAGACCGGATCTATTCATTAGGGGTGTAACGATATACTTATGTCATGATCCGATACAAATCACGATACTGACAGATCAGGCACACAGTTATTTGTTATATTTAACAAATAATCCGCTGTACCCCTCATCTAACAAGCAGACCAATGAGCAACTAACACCCAATAGCAGCTAACACCAGGCCTCTGGTTACTGTGGTAACAAAGATAAGGTTTACAACTCAAAGGAATGTAGAGTTTCCATCTAAATTCACTTTGAAACAGACAAATGTACCCTTTTTCTATAAAATCCATCCTAATCCTAAACCCTCTATATAATCACTTGATATGTACAACCATGAATCCAGTTGTCCTATGTAATCATATGTTCTTTTATAGTGTTTTGTCTGTGTATAATCTGAACTCTTTGAATGAATGTTTTATCCTTAATGGTATCTTTGGTATCTATGAGTTTATTTTAATGACCTGAATGATCATTTACATTATATGTCGATACCAATGCAACATATTAGTATTATATTATAAGAATCTTTAATAGTTTCTCGATTGACACCCAATCAAATTACTTATGCAAAACACCATTCTAGAAGACAAAGGATCTTAAATTTTCCCTCCAAAGGAACAACTCCTTATTGTCTCACTCATCTCCCAAGGGTGTGACATCTTCACACTTTAAAAGATCACTGATCACAAGATCACGAGGAATTCCGTTGTGAAGATAATGCTGAGCTAGAAGTCCCCTAAGTTTGTGCCAAACTGCAGCCTTGTCTTTCCATTCACCAAAGATCCTCTGACTCAAACTGGTTCTCTATCATCAAGACAAATTCAGCAAAGATCAAATGGAGCCTCAACAAATTGGACAATTTTATTCAAATGGGCGAGACATGCAAGTATCAAACTTAGTCTCATTACCCTTTTAAAGAAGTGTGCGTTAGAACTAAGAAACTGATGGTTTGCTCAAGGCTGTTGATCTGCTGAATTTCAAACAATGCTTTAACTTCATGCTTTCCTGTATTCTGCTTCAGCTCTATTTCTATTGCTTAAAACTGCATGTATGTGTGTGTATTAGTCACATAGGTTAGTTAGATTTATTTACTAGACTAAACACTTAAAGTTGTTCTTGGTTCATATTCATATACTGGAGTCCCTAATCATGTAGATTTGGGCTACATGCTCAGAGTAGAGTAGTACTGTGCAGAATGAAAGTTATTTACCATACACCGGAAATTAACATTTCTTAGAATTAATAAATAATGAATACTGAGTATGCTGGACGAACAGGTTAGTTGATTGTATTAATCTGCTACATCAAGTTAATTATATTAACTGATCCAAATATTTATAATTAATTATACCAAATTATAATTAATTATTCATATTTCCCTTGAGCTAATTTGCTATAGTGATTTTGACCACTGACTTACACTGTACGGAGGAAAAAAAAAACATTCCTCAAAGTATCTTTCTTCATGTTTTACACAATACATTCATACATGTTTAGAATGACACAAGGGTGAACTACCACTGTAAAGATCATAAACCCTTTTACTGGGACAAATATTTTTTTACTAGATTAAATTGGTTGATCAAATCAGCTGGTCACCAACCAGACTCCACGGTTTCTTTTGGTGGATGACAATCAGCCCACTCCATCCAGGGAAGTGAGGCTGCAGCGTATTACTTGTTTAAGATGGCTGCTGTGATAGCCAGGTGTCAGGTCAGTGCAATCTGCTCCGAGCAGGCCATGTATTGATCCTTCACACGGGACTCTTACAGAGATAAAAACCTGCGTATGACATGTGAAAGGGTGAAGATTCTCATCTCAAGGGCTCGCTCTAGTACGGGGAAGTTCAAGCTGGCCTGCACCGAGCCAGCAGCAGCAGCAGGCTTCTCTTTCTCTGAGCACATGGGCTTGAGAGGGCTGTTTAGCATGCAGATTCAATAGAGAATGCTAAACACGGCTCTTTGAAGGGCTTTAATAAACTGGACCAGATGTCTTGTCAGCACTAGGGCCGTGTCTTCATGCCGCCGAATGGACTCGTCTAGATACATGCATTTCCATGTGACAGACAGCAGTAATTCATAAATGATACATTGTGCATTAAGGCGTCTTTGAGTGACAGGTGACCTTTCATGTTGAGATTGTGCTTTTTATTCAGAAGGATGTCCAGAGAATTGCGAAACTTTTGAAAGCGGGAGGACAGTACGGCAGGCTCTGGCACTCTTCCTCCTCAGAAAGCTGTGAAGTGGCAGTGCCAGTGGAGTCGGGTTCAGGCAGAAAAGAGAGCGGCACATCCATTAAAGCAGATTCCCTCTGGCCATCTCTCCAACTTCAAACACACCAACATTAAAGTTCCAATAATGCAGTGGGCTGATTCTCCCAAACGATGCTCGCACATCATAGCCGGGGTGTGCTAATGACGGGGGTAATGCTGAGAGACGTACGCACGGATGGTCCATTACCTCTGCACAGACAGCATCTAAAGCTACCCAGGATGCTGTTGGGCTTGAGCTAGTATAACCACCATAATGTTTGTTTTCAAAGGCATTTTTATTTCTTACTACATCAAGCTATGTTTACAGCAATATTATATGATTGAAATGTGTATAACAAGCCATCCGCAGAGTGCATTGATTAGTTTTGATTTCTGGTTGATCAGTTGAGTGTTTATTTACCCTCACAATACTGTGGCAGTTATTTTTACAGTATACACGGTTTTATTTAATATCCTATTTTATTGGTTACATTATAATTATATAATATTACATCATAATTGTATATTAATATCATTTTATATATAAATCTATATTAAAGTTATATTAAAATTAGTTTTTTACACTTTGTATGTTTGCGTGCATATGTATTAAATGTATATTATAACGCATTTATATTTTTGTGTTTTAAAATACACTGTTTAATTTAAGATCATATTTTGTTATAATTGTCAAATTACAATTTATATTTTGTAATATAATGAAATTTAATACTAGATTTATTATTTTTTACAGTTTATATATACACACACACACAGATATACTAAAATGCTAAATTGTATAAAAATATTTAAAAACAAGATTTTGTCAAATAAAATCAGTAATGTTTTATTTTTTCACATTGTTGACACAAAATGCCGTTTCACTGACAATGTGATGTTCATTTGTGATATTACAACTATCAAATGTCATAACTTTTGATGACAGTTTTTTTTTTCTGCATGCTGCATTTTAGATTGGTGAAGATGATGACATGTGTAATCATTGACAATAGCGAATGGATGTTTTGTAATGTACAATATGCTCACATGTGTCTGGTGACAGAACAAGCCTCTCAAATTCCCTGTGTGAATGGTGTAATGGTGTAATAGCTGACACAGTCACACTGAACACATGAAGGTCACTTCTCTCCACTCTCAGCTACAAAAGCCTCATCTGTTTTAATGCAGTGCTCTGAGCTTTAGTAAGAGCCAGCGCTCCCCTAGCAGTGCACCCTTTTCTCGTTCACACACTCTCTCTATTGTGTTTCTCTCTCTATTTTCTATTTTCTCCCTCTCCGTGTCCTTCTATCCCTCTTAATCTCACCTGCACTGTATCTCTGAATTATTCTCTCAGTGCAAGAACTGTATCGAAGAAACGGGCCCAGTGTAGGGTTTCAGGTTTAAACGTGAAGGTGTTTCCTTACCAGCTCTGTATTCATTCACACAATGAACTGAGGAGCCTCTCTTGTTTCTCGGTAAGAAGAGTCCAGACAAGACCTTTGTTTTCCACTTCATCAGATGCAAGCATTTTTTTTTATTTTTTTTTACTCCTGTCCTCTTGGAACAAAGGCTGGAGAGCAGCCATCACATTGGGCTCAAATGGCTCTCTTAGACCGTCCTGTGCAAGCAAGGGGAAAATCACACCATGTCTTCAGATTGCCTTTCTGGGAGCATTAAATACTTGGGACACTCTGTTTTTGGATGTCTTACAAGTATAAATTTCATACATAGTCATATTTTAAATGTGGTGTAAATGTTTTTTGGACATGGTACCATGGATATACCACATGGTTTTTTGCTGTTTTTATCACTATTATTTTTTGTTGCTGGTAATTTTTTTTTATTGCACTACGGTATGTAATGAAGCATCCTGATATTACCATCTGGTACTATCACCAAACCAGCACACTGCCACAGTATCCAGCATTTTTTAAGTTTGTACTTTATTTTTTTATTTAATAGACTTACATGTATATATATCTCGAAGTATCAATGTATTGCCTTACAACTATTACTATGCCAAGTTACTGCCACAGTACTCAGTATTTTATTATTAATATAATTGTTTAAATACAAGTTCAAGACTTTTAGTTTTACTCTATGGTATCATAGGTGTAATTTCTGGGTGGGACATGTCCCCACCACTTTTTGCCAGGGTCGATATTGTCCCCACCACTTTTTAAAACCTCTCGCTGTATGGATATACCTAATGCAAATGAAACGTATCCAGCTGACATTAATTTGTCTTAAATAAGAGGCGATCTGGCGCTGTAATGTGTTGTTTTTGAATTCATGCTGAGTGTTTGTTGCCAATGTTATCAGTGGCGAATGTTCTCTTTTGGCTCGTGCACAGACTTTACACAGACGAGTGCTTCAATGTATCGCTTAATGACGATGCAGAGAGACTGTTCTTTCTGGTGAAATCACAAAACAAAATGTACACAAACATGTCCCTGCTTTTGATATATAATCATTGATTAACATCTTTGATTTTTAGGAGAAAAAAAAAAAAAACTCTACACGGGCGGATTAGAATCCGTAACCTGACACACTTAAAAAAAGTTCTACCACCAGACCATTAGGGAATATGAATACTGATAGCGGGTCCATGTATTTAATACATGTAACAATATATTGTATTATAGTAGATGTAAGAATAAAACTATTACTTTAAACATGTTCTATGTCGACACATTAAACTTAATGTACTATTGAAACTGATTTCTGGACATCATATTGCTGCTTTTTTTTTCAGCATAGGCATAAACAAGATGTGTAAGTGCTCCTCCGAGAGCCGTGAGACCTTGCAGTTGTTCCTGTATGATGAGGTGGGCCAAGGTGCCCTTTGTTGTATTGGGTTGTCACTTTGAACTCTACTTGCTCTCTGATGGAAGTGCCAGCGCAATTATGGACTCCATTTGCCATCATTCATTCTCATCTCCTAAAACCTTAATCCTATTTGTGCCTCATCATACTCTCCATTATATCAAGCTTAGCCTTGTTTACTCCACTTGGAGCAGGAACATGCATTTTTCTTTTTCTTTTTGTTGCGTTATAATGCTGAGATTTACTTATATAGAAGCTGCAAAAGCCTGCTATCATGTGTGGTTAATTATTTGTGTTCCGGGTTTGAAATTAACACCCGCCAACCCGCAAAATGCGGGTACCACTGTCAAATCTGTTCCTGACATGCTATTATGTTTACTCACTTTGCTAGGGAAGTTTGTGTAAACCAAATTTACGCTGATTTAGTGCAAATACTGAACTCATGAGTCATCCTGATATATTAAATGCAGCATATTGCGCAAAATCTGCCCATATCTGGCTTACTTGAACATGCACGTCACTATGCAACAAATAACGGCGTGCTTGTTCATTTGCATTGAAGCAAAAGCGAAGATTAAAAAGCATTTGTTTAACTGAAAAGACATTGTTATTTTCCAAGATATCCTACATTGTTTTAATGTTCTTTGCACTGTATTGATCTGTCCACCTATATATATATATATATATATATAAATAAAAAATTTTGGATTTCATACATTCATTTCTTATTCAAACTAAATCCTGTCATCCAGCTATCTCCTCCCCTACCTCTTTCATCCTCATCCTTTTCACCAAAAATGTATTTTAGGTGGACAGATCAATACAGTGCAAAGAACATTAAAACAATGTAGGATATCTTGGAAAATAACAATCTCTTTTCAGTTAACCAAATGCTTTTTAATCTTCGCTTTTGCTTCAATGCAAGTGAACAAGCACGCCGTTATTGGTTGCATAGTGACGTGCATGTTCAAGTAATATATAAATATATAAATAGAGAGAGAGAGAGAGAGGTGAAGATGCTAGATGTGGAGGTCCTGGGCTGGTGTGGTTACATGTGGTCTACGGTTGTGAGGCCGGTTGAATGTATTGCCAAATTCTCTGAAACGCCTTTGGAGACAGCTTATGGTAGAGAAATGAACATTCAATTCACGGGCAACAGCTCTTGTGGACATTCCTGCAGTCAGCATGCCAATTGGACGCTTCCTCAAAACTTGCAACATCTGTGGCATTGTACTGTGTGATAAAATTGCACATTTTAGAGTGACCTTTTATTGTGGCCAGCCTAAGACACACCTGTGCAATAATCATGCTGTCTAATCAGCATCTTGATATGCCACACCTGTGAGGTGGATGGATTATCTCTGCAAAGGAGAAGTGCTCACTAACACAGATTTAGACAGATTTGTGAACAATATTTGAGAGAAATAGGCCTTTTGTGTACATATAAAAAGTCTTACATCTTTGAGTTCAGCTCATGAAAAAAAAAAAAAAAAAAAAACCTTTTATATATATATATGTATGTATGGAGATGTGACGTAGGTAATCTGACTTTTTTTTTTGTTTTTGTTTTTTGGCTAGTAAAAGTTCTGAATGGCCGGTAACTTAAAAATTTAGTAGCCAAATTGGCTGGTGAGTGAAAAAGTCCTTTCATTGAAAGTCATTTCAAACCCTGTTTGTGTTGTAATGTTAAGAAACGAAACTCTAACCAAGTGATAAACCATCTGAGATGCCCTATTCTCAAAAACTCAAGTTCTGACTATCATTTTTGTCTTATTCTGAAAAGGGGTTCTTCCTGACCGTGTCCTTGGAGTCGATCCTGAAGGTAGCCAAACAGGCTTCTGAAAACAACAAGATCTTCTGCTTGAATCTGTCGGCTCCATTCATCTGTGAGTTCTTCAAGGAGGCCCTGATGAAGGTTATGCCCTATGTGGACATCCTTTTTGGCAACGAGACGGTGAGTATCACATGACATGAAAGTATATATAAAAGAAGGTAGTTCCTCCTATCAGCCCATGTCATCATGTAACACTTATCTATTGTACAGTTCTTGTTGTGTGCTTGATGTGGTCAGTTCCCTGAGAGGGGTCAGATGAGAAATTGCACATAGGTTTGAATGGACAAATAACTCACGGACATAATGGACAAATGGACAATTTGTGACAAAAGTTTATTTATTTTTATTTTTTATTTTTTTTAATTATACATGTAGAATAGTCATCTCACCTCAAATGCATTGTAATCCAGCACTGACTGTACTCATTGTGAGAGTAACACCACTCAGATAGCCTGCAGACTGGGCCATAAACAGCCTTTTACCTCAGCGTTTGAGACTAATGTTCTGAGTCATCGTGGTCTCAGATCCACGCTCTATTCTATACGTGTGGTTGGTACGCGTTACAGACTGGCAGTGTGGGTTTGAGGTGTTTGACTTGTGCTGAGAGTCAGACCTGTCAAGTTAAAGCTCTATTTCTGAATATTTTAAGGGTAAGGATGGGTGATATGAACAAAGACTGGTGGTGTGAATAATTTTATTTCACGATAAAGGTATTGGTATATATAACTTAATATAGTTGTTTTTTGTTTGTTTGCTTTGTTTTTTGCACAGATGTTTTTTTAATATTTGTATTTAGCATGGACCCATTAAATCTAGGGTAGGCAATTTCAGAAAAGCTAGAAATAGCAAGCTAGCTTTGAAAGCTTAAGATCCTAACCTCCCTTCACGCCTCCTCCAAAACACATAATCCCAGCACAGTCAGAGCAGAGTCTGCAAAGCGTCACGAGAGATGGCGTTAAATTAGCTCATGTTTCGAAGCACATAACATTGCAATATTAATGAACGTAAACAACTTGGCGAGCTCTGACTTGTACCTTCTGACTGCTGCAGATTAATTTCTCTGTTGATAGTGTTGCCATAGAAACGCATAAATCAGAGTCTGAGGAGGTGAACAACTCCGACTAGAACGTCACAGGTTGCCATCTCGTAGTTACGGTATTACGACATGGCGTGAACACAGCATAAGCTTGTTGTTTTAGTTCAGAAAGAACTAAAAGGTGGCTGCAGTTTGTTTGCAGTGCTCAGTGATTGTCTGTCTACAACTCTGCATAGCCTCATGATTTCTATGCAAGCAGGGTGCGTGGAGGTATGGAAATTCGGACCGAATCCAACGATTGAATGGACATTTTTTGGTCCTGAGCCTTCCACAGAAAAATAAATAGAAAACATTTCATTTATTTGTAATAATAGTTCTAAATTTTATTTCTTTTTAATATAAATAAGATTTTAAAAAATTAAGTAATAAATAAATCTTACTTCAAAGTTTTGAATAGTAGTGTACAAAAGGTACAATTCTTAATTGATTAGTTGTCTTTATTCAGAACTTGATTGACACCAAAGAAAAAGATACAAAAATTCTGCACCACTCACTGAATTAAAAATGCACAAAATGAATTCATGTGGCACATCTCTGTATTCTGATTGAATGAATCGCATTCAGAACTGTTCTAAAATAGCCAATACACTGTACACACACCAGTTGAATATATATATGAAGTTGTAACAGTACACTGCAAACATAACTTAAGTTTCTCATTTTTAGACATGTTTAGCATTGTATTTTCATGTTTCTTTGCTGCTGTCATGTTTAAATTACATAAGCGGTCCTACCCAGTACACACTGATAGCAACATAAATATGTCTACCGGGATATGAAAAATCTTGACCAATTTCTTGTGTTGCATGTTACATGTATATATCCTAGTTTCTGGTCAGATTCAGATTCTCTTTACCCAAACTATTAATAGAGCTGCTGTAGTTCCTCTTAAACTGACAGCCACAGTTTTGCTTTTTCTCAGGCTAATTAAATAGTGTATATGTGGCGAGTAGCTGCAGTCTTTGTTGGGCGGTATTAATGCGTGTTAGTCTTTATGTATGCTTAGCTCTCTGTTGGTTGGTATGAAGTGTTTTGGCAGCTGGAGCTTGTCTGAATGCGTGTGTGTGGGCGGGATCTAACACAGACAGGCAGGCCTTTATCTGTGCTGACAGGGTAGGCGCAGCGAGAGACGTCCAGGCCCTGCAACAGCCTCACGCCCCCTTAACTGGCACACACTGAGTGTGTAATATCCAGGGAACGGCGTTGGTCTAATTGAGTCCTTCCCTGCTCCCCTCCTGCCTGCCTGCATGACATGAACCAGAGAACGTGAAACATTTCAGGAAATGTAATGGCCTCCAGTTAATTAAGTGAGAGCCGTGCAGTAAGAGCCAAAACCAGATGGCGCTGAATTTATGCTCGCCGAAATCGACGCACACAGCGGCGCGTACACAAACACATGCGTAATCTCAAACAATTTGCCCTCCGTTTGCCACATACATGATAAAATTCAACAATGTGAATTGTCTGTGTCATTACAGATGAATTTGTTGAGCAGAAGGCTCAGACAATGTAGATAAATGGCATGATTAATTGGAACAGAATGAATAACCCTGACTGATGTTGTATAAGCAGTGATTAACTCGCGCTCAGAGCTCAGATTGTTTTAAATAACAGGGGAGTTAAAGCCATGATTGCTGGGAGGTTACGAAATGATTGAAATCGCTCCACTGCTGCTTATGGGAGAGAGAGAAGGAGAATCAAGGAAGGAGGAAGACAAGAACTTGGAAGAGTTGACTTATTGTGAGGATCTACCCAAAGGCCTTCTGCCTAGCGCTGTCTTTTGAATAAGATTATTCATGTCTCAAAAGAAAAGAAAATTGGAATCTTTTAACATGCCCCAGAACAAATGATCTTGGACTTTGCATCAGAAGCTTTTTTGTTTCCCTGTGTGTGGCGTGTGAATGATTCTTATAAAACAGTCAGTTCCGGTCCTCCAATTTGATTGGCTGAGTGGCGTTCTAGCACTAATATTCAGTCGAACAGCACTGGGATGTTTCACTGTTTGTATCACTCCTCATGTCATTGTTTGCATGTTGTTTTTGGCTTCATTTGGAATTATTTTCATTAGGGATGTAGGATATATCAGTACCACATCAGTTATTGGATAATATTAGTTTATTTATTTACATTTGTTACTTTTACAGTCATCATGCTTACTTAAAATGAACACTAATACTTAATGACACTGTTAAATGTAATTTTTAGCAAATTTTTTAAAATATAAATTTTTACACTGTACGTTTTAATGGTGTGAAGTCTAAATTCACGTTTAGCATTTAAATGATTGATTTTAGTTGTTAGTGTTTGTTTGTGTATTTTTTATTTTATTGATGATCATAAGTGTTTCAGCTTTATGACCATTTAACTTTTTTTTTCTATTTTTTTTTTATAAATAGTATAGAATTTTAACTTATCTAGAATTTTAATATAGGTGCATCCCTACTCAAATATTAACTTTTATTAGCTAGGTCAGCAGAATTCCAAAAATATTTTTTGGATTAAGTAATTTGGCTAATGTGATTATACTAAACATAAAACTGCAGCAACTAACTCATATTTCCATATTTAAGTAAAGTAAATCCATTCCACAGATTTTCTGCCATAACCAGGACAGAAAGTGCAGAAAACATCCATATTCTGTCTGGGCCTAATTATGACTCAGTCTAGTGCTCTACATCTAGACTCATATGCTGACAGTAACCACTGTGCTTGCTTTGTGGAAGGATATATGAGTGTTTGCATAACTACAGTAATATTTTCTTGTGCTCGAGTGTTTGTCCTCCTCCA